>NW_026129788.1:0-122500 GCF_022985175.1 Labeo rohita | reverse complement strand
TTCACGGCGCTCAAGCTGTTTATTGTTGCACTGAATGATTTTAAAGACCAACACACACACACACACACACACGGCGCAGATGGACTCCAGAAACACTCCTGAACTTTGGTCTTAAATACTACATTATAAATACGGAACAGAACAAACGATTGGTCACGCGATGGACTTTATACAGCTGTATTTATATCAGTGATTGTTTACTGTCTCTGTTTATTTGTTTGTTTCATTTATTACTTGATCATGTATCTTTCACAAATGAACAAAACTACAGTCGTGCAGATGTTTGGAGAGTCTCAGCGATTCTTCTGTGAGCGATCTGAAGCGGAGCAGACGGCGGGTCACGTGACCGTGTTCTGTTCTGAAGAATCTTTCTGATCGCTCGACATCTCAAGAGTCTTCAGACGGCAGACGAGTGTGTGGATTCGTTCAGGGACAGGGAGACACTCTTTGATTCTGGTAAACGAATCTCTCCAGAAGCGGCTCGACACTACGGACGCGTCACTGATCTCAGATCAGCTCTTCCGGCGTCTGCTCAGAGTCTCTCATTCATCTGCTGATCGGACGCCTTTAGTGTCCCATCATGCCTCTTTTCGGTGGCGTCATCAATCTTCCACTAATAATCTGCATTAATTGCTCTCCATGCGTTTGTTCTCACTAATAACCGAGCGCTCGTGTTTCTCCGGGGGGAAACGTGGGATTGAGCGCCGTGACTCGTTAGAATCATTAGTGTTTTTATAAATGTGTTTATCGCTGCAGTTCGTTTTTTTTAATGTCATGTTTTGTATTTTAAAGCTCAGAGGACGTTGGGAAATGAAGGATCTTCTTTTAACGGGGAATGTCTGGCCACACGTGTCTTTCTGTGACTGTGTTCGTTCATTATGTACATTAAAAAACATTGTTTTTCTTTTGCATGTGAAGATGTTTTTTTGTATGAACGCATCGATAGTTCTTGCTGTTGTATATCAATGTTTTTACAGTGCTTGCGGATGCACAATAAAAAAAAAATTAAATCTTAAAATGTCTTAATCTCTTTAAACACTCAAACAGAGTGTCGAAGTCAACACATTTCTGTAAAGCTGAGTTCACACGACTTTTGCTGCTCTACTGTTTGTTTGGCAGCATGTTGCTCATTTTAATTCTTTAAATCAGTGTGAATGATTCTTTACAGTCCTGAAGCTGATTACACTGCAGGAGTGTGTGATGCTGGTCAAAAAAAACATTTGATAATCAGAGTCGGCTTGAAATGAAAAATCTAATATCTGAAAGCATATAATTATTGTCTTCATGCCAAAGTGAAACTACAAAGGTGGCACAGAAGTGCTTCTGATGTGGTGTTTCAGTGTCTTTCCACAGATTGTTTAATGCAGCTCAGAGGCACAAATGCATTTCCACAGTGATTACAACTGTGTGCTCAGGTGGATCAGAGCCGGCATAGTTAAGTCTGTCTTTTATGCTGCGTTGCATCCAGTGTTCGAGTTGTGTCAAAGCTCCTGGGGGGTCCCCCCTAATGATTCATATTTTTTGTCTTGTCCTTGTTATCACTGAAAAAAAACAACAATTCTAAGATAAAAGCTTATTTTATGTTGATCAGCGAATTAGGTGTACCAAACTAAGCAAAGAAGAATTAAATATCTAGCCAAGGAAATTAATATTTTCAAATAAGTTTAAAGTGATTTTTACCTTTTTTCAACTTTTATAAAGCCATTCTTTTTTTTTCTGAAAGTGTGCATTATTTTTTGCTTCGAATTCGTATATTTAATTAATAAAGTCACTTAGAGTAATATGACATTTTAGGCTGTTATCACACAAATAAAATCATTATCAACAAAATTCATCTTTGCAATATAGAGGAAACAAACGCTGCATCTGAATTGGCATTTGGATGTATTTACCTGTTTAATGCAGGACGTGAATGCATTTAACCTGCAGTTGAAAAATGTTTTAATATTTTAATCCTAAAACGTTAAATGCTGATTTTTTTAAAAATGAAAAGGTAGTTTAAATGTGGAATTACAGCCGCCGGTAGGTGTCAGTAAGTCAACGGAACGAAACAGGAACAAACATGTTGTTTAGAGACGCAAAACAGTGCAGTGGCTGTGTTTGGAATGATTTTTGTTGGCGAAATAGAACAAAAATAGGCAATATGGTGTCTAAAACGTACGTCTCTTAATATTAACTTATAGTTTATTGAACTCGTATGAAATCAATATTTGTAAACATTTGTGATTTCTGAAACAAAGGCACTCTTCATGTGATATTGATTAACTATATGAAATAATTTAAATATATATTTTCTGCCTCTATATCCTGAATTTTGGGAAAACGCATATTATTAGACTGAATCACGCAGTGAGAGGACGCACTCTAAATGAGCACAGTCAGTCTAGTGTTTAAGCACTCATAACTCCTCTATAATCAATGAAGCTGTTCATACACTGTATGATAATTACATGGGCGTCGGAACCATTGAATGCGGGTGCGACAGGACCCACCCACTTTTGAAGACCAATGATATCGGACCCACCCACTTTGACCGTCTCTGATTCGGCGAATCGCACTTTTTAGAGCGCCATCAGTCGAATCCATCCCACATGACGAATGCGCTAATAGATGAAGCTCTGTGCTCGCGCGTATGAACAGGCAGCATCAGGGCGGACGGAGCGGGAGCGGGCGCGGGCGCGTCAGGCGCAATCATCAAACATATTTCAAAGGAAGCGACGCCACGGTCCTGACCGCATCGCTGTCTACACTGGGTGTGTTTGGGGAATATTCGCGCCTGCTGCGCTCCTGTAACACAGCATCTGATCCTATCTGCTGCTCAGATACACCTAACCCTACCCGACACTTTATTCACACTTTTCGATTATTTCCTTCATTTTTATTCTTACTGAAAACAAATGCCTTTCCAAAGTTAAATGAGATGTGAAAAAAGCAAAAGACCGATCTCGGCAACAGGCGGACGCGCACTCGGGTCGCTTTGCGTCAAAAACTATTCGCTTTACCGCTTACGCCGCTAAAATCGTGTTCAAATAGTCGTCTTTTGTAGTGTTGTCACGTTACTGGATAGAAGCAATATACATCACCAAAGGCACCAGACTACAGAAAAAGGCATATACTCCCACCCACATTTATTTAGCTTCCGACGCCCATGGATAAATAAATCTCGTACTTACATAGCTCGTACATCTGCACTTTGTTGCTTATGAGGGAATTCGCGGGTTTCAGCGATGACTGTTCTGAGCGCCTCTGATTGGCCACTGCATTCTAAACTCAACAGACTCGTGTGTGATTGGCTGTAATGCGCAACGCTGTAAAAACGCGTAAAAATAAAATATAATTTCACGTGAGCCGGTCTAAATTTAATACAGCAATCGAATCTTTTCATTTCATTTTCAGTAGTTTTATGTTTGAAGTATTATATTTTTATTGGAAAAACCAGGGGACCCCCCAAGCATATTTTTTGGGTGTTATGGGGGTCCCGTAATGCTTATGGGAGGTCCGGGACCCCCCCAGCCATCTTTACCCTGAATTTTGAGCCGGCGCAGAGCAGCCTTAACTTAGACAGGGAAAGATGTGTTTTGTTTTTCTTAAACCACAATTTTACATTCAGTATGTCACAATACATACGCTTGTTTTTTTCAGCTGAACAACCACCAGTGCAGTATGCATCTAACAAACTGTATCCCACAATGCAATGTTCTTATTAAAAATGTCCTTATATCTCACAATTCAGACTTTTCATTTCGGAATTGCTTGCATACTGTTCTGGAGCAGTGGGCAGTATACAGTATACAGTGCGCAGTACACTAGTGCTCAGTGGAGCATCTCTCTGTTTCCATGGAAACTCCTCCGCAGCGATGCCTTCATTAGCGTCACGTGACTGTGGCATTGGCATTAATGCGGATAAAACACTGCTGTATCATACACGACGCGCGTGTGATCGCAGTGTGTGTAGTATGCTGTAGTATGCTGAATGGTGTCATCTTCAGCGAGCACACGCCCTCCGCTCCCGCGCGCGCCCCCCGCGTCCCGTGCGCGTTCACGCCGCAGACCCACAAACCCACATCAGAATGTGAGCGAGAGCTGGATGTGTGTCAAGGACACGAGCGAATAACAACACGGGATTCGTGCCGGAATAAAGGCGGATTCGGGTTCGGGTGTTCCGCGGGTTCGGGTTCGGGTTCGGGTTCCGGTCGGAGCGGCTCGTGCGCGATTCGGGCCCGATTCGGATTCCGCTATTGAGCGTTTGTCTCATCTGTGGATTTAAACACGGACACGCGAACCGTCGCGGATCCGATCCGGATCTGATGTTTATGAATGAGAGCCTGAGATCAGACCGACGGATGATGATCCGAACATGGATGTGATGTGAAATCATTTTCAGCATCGCCTCCATTTTGAATCTGATTTAATATCGTGATTTTGTTCGTGATGATGGATTTATTTCCCGTGTCCTGATTTATTCCTCTCAGTCCCTGGTTTGCGGTTACGGTGGTTTATATTTGAGCTGGATTGTCGATCACTGAAGCCGGATTATTTCACGTATTGATCCGTCGCTTCGTGTTTCTCAGTGCAATCAAAGAAAGGCTCGAAGTGATTTGCAGCGGATTCGGTTCGGACATGGAGGAGTCGGATCAGTGAATATGAGCCCCTCATGACAGAGGGGTGATTCATCTGCCCTGAACACCGATGATGATGATGATGATGAAGATGAAGATGCAGATGAGTCTGAGCTGATGAAGATGATGATGCTGGAGACACAGGTATCTCTCACAGACACAGGAACCCCAGCACCACAGTCCTGTTCGTGTCTGTTATATGTGTTCTTATGTTTCCTTGTATGTGATCAGTGTCTGATCAACCTGTTCATACTGAGAACAAATGACACTAAACAGAATCAGTGAATCGCTGTCAGTGCGCACAGCTTTGTTAATTCGGCTTCATTTGAGTCATTTGATTCATTTACTCGTCTCGGTGTACGCAGCCATGATGGTCGACTTGTTTTGAATCATTGGATTATTTTTTGTGTTTCTGTGTAAGTATTGTCATTGAGTATTGTCGGGAAACGGGAAAATGCTCATCATGTTGCTCCTGGTGTGTGTTTGCTGTATTATAGGGTCAGTTCATCCAAAAAACAAAACTCTATCGTTATTCACTCATCTTCAAGTTGTTCCAAACCTGTATGAGTTTCTTTACTCTGTTGAACACAAAATAAGATATTCTGAAGAATGTATGTTTTTACAAATTATTATAATTTATATAATTTATAAATTATGTTTTTCCGTACTGTAGAAGTCAGTGGCTGTCAAGAACAATATTCTTTTGTGTTCATCAGAAGAATAAAACTTGACAGTGAGTAAATGACGACGGGATTTTCACTTTATCACAGGTGGAGATCAGACTGCGTGTGTTTGTGACTGTTTATTTGTTTGTGGGAATCTGGACAATCATGGATCCACATCATGAGCCTCATTCATGAAAACTTCATAGAAATATGAGGCTGAACGCTCCTCCAGATTCACAGACGCTTCAGTAACCGCAGATCTGATTAAAACATTGATGTGTTTATGAATTACAATCGTTAATAAATAGGGAATCTGAAGTGTGTTAAAAAGGAAAACACAATATGCAGCTTCAGTCATTTTTATTGATCAGTAAAATGTTTCACATTTAACTAATCGGCTAACTTGTTAATTTTGTAAATGAGGTTAATACAAGCGTTTACGAAACCATTAATTCTTCTTGTATTTCTTGAATGAGGCTCCGTGTGTGTGTCACCATCTCCAGCCGATGTGTGTGTGTGTGTTTCTCTGGACAGATTCATTATGAATGTGTGAATGTGTGAACATTCTTTATCTAAAAAAGCCCCTCCGTGGAAGAAGAGCCACCGCTGTTCTTGTGTTCTCCAGAGAAGCGCTGATGTGCTCCTGTCGTCTGTTTGGGGTTTGGAATCACTGTATCTGTGTCAGTCGCACTGAAATCTGACACAGGAAGTGTGTGACTCCTCTGGGACCGTGTGTGTGTGTGTGATCACAGCTGTGCACTACATGTGTGTGTGTGTGTGTTAATACTCACCAAAATGAAATGCATCTCATCTGTAAGATTGTTCAATGTTAGTGTCAGGAGCTGAAATGTGTGTCAGTGATGATCTTTAGTTGCACATGTGTCTGTCCTGTAGAGAACACACACACACACACACGCACGAGAGAAACTCAGGTGAAGTTTGTAAATGTGAAACGCTCTGTCAGATCTGGACCGGCGGCTCGGGGTTTGCGTCTCTGTGTTCTCCGGTTTCGGGCCCGTCAGTCTCCGTTCACCACCGTCACCACAACCCACACTTGGTCTGTGGCCAGAACAGCTGCTGCTGTCTACACTCTCAGTAGAGTCTGATACAGTTAAACCTGTTCAGTACTAGTTAACTGACCCGTTGAACACCCACACGATGGAAATGAGTGAGAGAATCAGCAGGTTTAGTCTGGATTGACCCGGTCTGTCCTCTCATGAACTGAATCCTCTCTTCAGAGCGACACGTGGATCTGTGGTGTTGTGTTTTGATTTATGATTGCGTGTGTGTTTAGAGCAGCAGGTGGCGCTGTCACACACAGATCCTCTTATTTAGAAAGTTCTTCATGATCATCTTCGCAGGGTTAAAGAACGTTCTCGTGCTCCTCTGGTGGATGTGAAATAATCTAAAACCTCAGTTCACAGAAATAGTTCATCTTCTAACCATAAAGGTGCATCACATTTTTGTGGGTTAAAAGGTTTATTATCAGTATTGAAGTGACGTATATCAGTTTCAAGCCATAAATATTTAGATCAGCTTTCAACAGAAGAAAACTAACAGTCTGTGTCCATATGAAGCACCTGCTGCAGTATTTCAGTCACTAAACACACGGGACTTTCTGCAGCGCTTACTGCGAAAACACTTAACGCATTACGAGAGTGATTTTAAAAGATCAAACTCTGCGTACGCCTTACTGAGGATGCAGACTATAAACAGGTAATCAGATGAGCACAGAACACAACACACTAAAGGCCCTGATATACTGCAAACGAAATCCAAGAACAAACTGATGTGACGCCATTTCGATCAAAATCCAGCCAAAATGAAGTTCGTTTTGGGAGTTTGAAACAGCTTGCCAAAGCAAAATTTCCAGAAAAGATCGTTCCACCTGCAAAACACTTCTGTACTACCATCGGTGCGCGGCGATTGCTGCAGTGTTTTCTTTAGAATGTTTTCTTCAGTGTCTGTGATAGAAAAACATTGTTTTGTCCTCTAGGATGATGTTTTTGGGGGTTTTTTTTGGTGACTTTAATGGACAGGACAGTAGAGAGATGACAGGAAAGTACTGGGCGGAGAGCGGATCTGCAAAGGACCTCGAGACGGGATTCAAACTCGGGCCGCCAGCACAGTTGTGCTGTATGTCGTGCGCTAACCACAAGGCTGTTGACACTAGGATGATGTTTTTAAATGAATGTGATGTCACATGAAAACTGAAAAGAAATGCCTGAATTTATCTTACTGAACACTGATAATTGTGATCATAGTTTCACTACAGAAACCCTAAATGATGACAGTAATGTTTTTTTTTTTTATGTGAATAGTCTCTCTAAAGCAGGTCTGAGTCTGTGTTTATTACACGCACACACACACACACACACACCTGCTTTAAAGGATCATTCACCTAAAAACCATCATTCAATCGTCATTTACTCTCCTTCATGACTGTGTTCACGTCTGACTGTCGACTGGATGTGTCGCTCTGCACCGGTGAGGATGTTTTTGACGGTGCTGTATGCAGTCATGAGTTCATCCCGCCAGTGTGAAATCACAGCTGTTCTAATGCATTCTGGGTGATACAGCTGTGTGTGTGTGTGTGTGTATGTGTGTGTTTTGGCTCAGGTCAAAGGTCGTGTCATGTCTGTGTCCTGTGAGCTGCAGTGAAGTGTGTGTACAGTGTGTGAGAGATTCAAGGTAACACATCATCACTTCCTGTCACATGACCAATTACATCCTAAATTAATGACGTGACTTTGATCATAATTCATTTCATTATTGTTGTTTCAGTTTATCTGGCTCAGTTACTCCTGAACATACGATTCCAGAAGGATCACATGCATCAGACACACCTGATAGAATATAATCAGATCATCTTTATTGATGTTTGTTGAATTGTAGTGAGTGTGTGATGCTCTTATATTTTTCCCATCCACTGTCCCTGACATCACGTGAGTGTGTGTGTGTGTGTGTGTGTGTGTGTGTGTGTGTGTGTGTGTGTGTGGTTACTGGCAGTGACATCGTCTCTGGACTCCGTTTGCTCTTTTAATTCACAGCAGATGTGTGACGACTGAAGTTTCGTGAAACACATGAGCGCGTTTTGAGAGAGTTTGTACACTACATATTTTAGGTTTTCACGTATCATAAAGTAAAAGTGTATTTCTGTAGCTGGTGTGTTTATTTTCTCAGATGAGCGAATCTCTGCAGACGGTTCTGTGTTTGTGTAATGGCGCGGTTCCTCCAGCAGGCGGCGCTCCGCGGCTCATCGAACAGCCACCGCCGCTTTAAGAGCAGCTCTGTCTTATTTTGGAGGCATTTATGTAATTCAAGTATAAATCAAACATTATAATCACACAAATCCGTGCAAATACAGAATAACACTGTTGTTTATTATTCTTATTCCTATTGTCATAAAGATCCTTATGAGTTAATCATTATTATCTGAAAATCAACAGGAACAGTGGCGTCTCTTTCTGGATAATAATTACACTGAATAATGTCGCTTTAATTGAAGATACACACTGTTTGTGTGTTTTTTTCTGTTCAGTGAGTCGCTGAGCTCCGCCCACTCTCACACTGGTCAGGTTGATTGACATTCCACTCTGTTCTGTTTCTGTGGTTCTGATCTAAAAATGACATCATGATCCCGAGCGAAGAAAGAGGCGGAGCCCGAACTCACACACACACACGCACGCGCACACGCACGCACGCACACACACTCTCTCTCTCCTCCGGTCGGTCAGGGATGGTCGCGGCGGTGTGCTGCTGCAGTTCGGTCGGATTTCCCGGTACCGATGGTGTTTGTGTCGGGATGTGAGCTCGGCTTCGGTTCCGTCATGTTTGATGCCAGTGTTTGGCGGATCCGGAGCATCCGGGACTCTGTGAGACTCGAGATCAGCGACGAACCGAGTCCTGCGGTGCTGAACCGATTCACACATCTGGATCCGGACACTCCTTACCTGGAGGTAGAAACAATAATCAGTACAGATATTACTCATCTCTCAACAGAGACACTAGAAACAGCATCAGTGATAACTAGAATAGAGTGTATAATAGAAACATGCATTTTAAATGTAACTCGTCTGGACAAATGCTAAATAAAAACATCTATGAATATTGCCATGTAATACACACTGTTCAGTTTTGTGCTGTGATCAGTTATTGCAAACCTATAACTCTTCTTTACTGTGACACATTTAAAGAGTTTAATTGATCACAGTTCATGATGAACAACAAATGTCATGTTTACGTCACCATACAGTAGAGATATTTGAAATGCATCATGACTTTTAAAGGTGTAACCGTGATTATGTAAATGTAGGAATGGTTGCAATCATTTATTTATAACACAAATAATGCACTGCACATCAGCATTATTAACAGCTTTACCGTGAATTATACACTCAGACATGAGGTGTTACTGTAAATATGATGACGAGGAGTTGAGTTGATTTAGGATTTGATCTGGTTTTACAGAAGACAAATGTTTGACACATCTTTCTTCTCTTTTAATCTCTTTTCTGATGTCTGTATGTCAGTGGAATCATTAATGTCATCTGTGTTGTATTGTTTTCTGTGTGTGTGTGACTGTGAGTGTCTGTAGGTTTTGTACGGCGTGGGTCGGATCGATACTCAAACGAAACATTCTTGAGTTTGAGATCCGTCACTATCGATTATCACTAGTGAACATTGACAGCACTGATAGACGCACATGTTTAGTGAACTGGACAGTGTTAGTCTGGTTAGCTGAAGCTCATGAACGCTGGACAAGTCAAGTTCTGTCAGCAGTTTGAGTGATTTTGACCGTGTTGTGAAAACGGCTCTAATCCGCATCCCAGACTCGTGAGGAGTGTTGTGGGTCGGTTCTGCTCTGATGATCTGGTTCATCTGAAATCCGTCTCAAACCATCGAAACAGTGACGCAGCAGATACATTACTCTGTGCAAAGCATTCTGGGTAATGTTTGAGCTTTATTTGTCTTGTTGCAGACAAGAAACCCGAATCCGGTTTGTTCCCCGAAGAAGCGTTTCTAGATCATATTTAAAGAGGTCAGAGGAGGAATATGAGATCCGTGTGTGTTTGGGTCTGATGCTTCCTGAGACTGATGAGTTGACTAGTTGCCGAAGAACTGATTAGTGTGGAGTTTTGCGGTGGTTTGTAGAGATGAAAACACACAGAGATGGTGATTGTGTAACTTGTTTTCTGTGAGTCTTTGTGTTTCAGTTATTGATCCGTGTGAATCACTGAAGCTTCCTGAAACACGACACACCTCACATCTCTCTGTCTCTGTCTGTCTCTCATGCAGCAGATGCTTTTATCCGGAGTGTCTTTCTGTCTCTAATAGGTTCAGTTCTCCTAAAGTAACCCGAGGTTAAACGAGTCGCAGCTGTAGATGGTCCGGCGTTAGAGACGAGCGGCTCGGGTTTATTGATCCGAACAGTAACAGCTCTTATGAATCAGAGACGCTGTTAGTGACGGATGGAGTCAAAATCTATTTTGGACCTGAAAACAAACCGGCAGCTGCTTACGGATACCACAACGCTTTAATGGGTGATAGAAGCCCTAAACCGGTTTAGATGTGTGTTTACACCGCTGTTGTTTTTGTTCATATTTTGAGTTCGATTTTATTTTCTGCTTTCACGGTCATTTCAAGTTTAGTCATTCTGTGAAACCGACACGCGTGTGTGCAGAATGCGAGTCAGGAGATCGGCGAGGAGGTGGAGGACGGCGCCGTGTTCAGCATCACGCTGAGGAAGGTTCAGATGTACCAGTCGTCCAGTAAGAGTCAGCGCTGGTTGGGCGTGGATTCGGACTCGGGCCTCAGTCTGTACGAGACCTGTAAGCTGCGCACCATTAAAGCGGGAACGCTGGAGCGGCTGGTGGAGTACATGGTCACGGCCTTCAGAGGAAACGACTCCACCTACGTCACCATCTTCCTGTGCACCTACAGGACCTTCGCCACCACCAAACAAGTGCTGGACCTGCTGCTCAACAGGTGACACACACACATGATGTTGTATTTGTATAAGCATCACCCTGGTCTTTGTCGATGAGGACGTCTCCAGATGTCTTCATATGAGCGCGTGTGTTTTCACAGATACGCCAAACTGCAGCCGGGCGCCGAAGCGCGCAGAATGACCCCCGATGAGCGAACGGAGCTCAGGAAGTACGTGCCCTCATGACTCGAACACACCGCCGAGATGAACCGTTTACGTGTCGCTTATTTCAAAAACACACTGCGACTGGTACGAATGAGTTTTGCTTGTTTTCTGTCGCGTCTCGTGTGCAGCACCGTCTCCTCTATCCTGGGCGCCTGGTTGGATCAGTACTCTGAAGACTTCTGGAAGCCTCCGGACTACAGCTGCCTGAGACGCCTCATCCACTACCTGCAGCTCAACTTCCCGGGGTCGGATCTGGAGCGACGGGCCTGTAACCTGCTGAGCCAGTTCCACCGCAGACTCCAGCAGGAATCGGACCAGGACGGTTCGTCCGTCGGCTCCACCCGATGCCGATCTTCCACTTAGGAGAAAAAAGCTGTTTACGATCATTAACAAATTTAACTCCGTTCATCAGCATTAATGAAAGCAGCTGAAATAGTCAAATTCAAATGATGAGTTTAATCATTTCCAAATGTAATTAATAATTAATAATAATATAAGGCTGCTGTGGAAAGGCATGAAAAACTCTTTTTTTTGATGGTAAAAGGAGAAAATATAACTTCCAAAGCAACATAAATTTCATTCAAGTCATACATTTGATCAGTTCTTGGTTTCCCTGGCAGTTTAGCATTGCGAGCGCTGTTATCTATTTTTAAGCTATTGTTAATACTCGTAATTATTGATTACTTCTGGCTCCAATGAAGCTTTTGATCGTCTGCTGACGCGTGCAGCATATAACGGTAGTAAAGCGTTCATCAGACGGGCGTGACGTGTGTTTGTGTCTGCAGTGCTGGATCAGGGCTGCTGTGCGTTCGCTCTGCTGGAGGAGAACGGATTCGAAGAAGATCGACCTGATTTCCTGAGCTTTGACCCCACTGTGGTGGCCGAGCAGTTCACGCTGATGGACGCAGTGAGCAAAACACACACACACACACACGCATGCACACATGAAAGCACACTTTAGTTGATCCTCAGGTCTGTTGTGTATGTAGAGAGAACTAGAAAAGCTGAGTGTCTCATTGTCAGAGAGAGACTAAGTGAAGTGAACTGAAGGCCGGTGTCGTGCTGTGGTTTGTGTCGTGCAGGAGCTGTTCAAGCGGGTGGTGCCGTATCACTGTCTGGGAAGCATCTGGTCTCAGAGAGATAAGAAAGGAAAGGAACATCTGGCGCCGACCATCAGAGCCACGGTCAGCCAGTTCAACCGCGTCACCAACTGCGTCATTTCCACCTGCCTCAGCGACCGGACGCTCAAGCCCGCCCAGAGGGCCCGGATCCTGGAGCACTGGATCCAAGTGGCCAGAGTCAGTCTGATCACAGCACACACACACACACACACACACACACACACACATCCGTCGCCTGTTCACTGTTCACTTTAAGACCCGTTTCTCTGCTCAGGAATGTCGGATCTTGAAGAACTTCTCGTCTCTTCGTGCGATTCTGTCGGCGCTGCAGTGTAACCCGGTCCACCGGCTCAAGAAAACGTGGGACGAAGTGTCACGAGAAAACATTCGCATCTTCCAGGAGCTGTCAGAGATATTCTCTGATGAGAACAACCACTCGCTGAGCCGAGAACTGCTGATAAAGGTACAGCACGTGAGTGTGTGTGTGTGTGTGTGTGTGTGTGTGAGATGTTCATTGCTTGTATCTTTTTGGCAGGAGGGAACGTCCAAATTTGCCACTCTGGAGATCAACCCTAAGCGAGCGCAGAAGCGACAGCAGCCGCAGAGAGATCTGGTGAGATGTTCAGACACGGAGCGCAGCTGAACGCTGATCTCAGATCATGTAGTACAGAGTCATTGAGCTTCATGCTGACGCTGCATCATTACTACAGGAACCACAAACACTCCAGCAGGAGATCAGATCTGTCCGTCTGTCGCCTGATGTTGTGTTTTGTACCGCTGAACTCACAGCGCGATCGTGTTTGTTTCAGACTGTGATGCAGGGGACGATTCCGTACCTGGGAACTTTCCTGACGGATCTGGTCATGATGGACACGGCCATGAAAGACTATCTGGACGTGAGTTTCTCTTTCTGTCTCTCTTATTAGTTTAACGCACACGCTCTTCACGGCACGAGGATGGGAGACTTTCCTCCATTACATCCTCTGTTTATAATTTCAAGACCGAATCTTTGTACTTCCTGCTGTACTGAAATCATACCGAACTGTTGACCTTAAATTCCTGGTACGTACAAAACACGGAGGATTTAAGTATATCCGTGCCGCGCTCCTGTTCTGCTTCCACAGACGGGCGTTTATTCTGTCTTATTTTGTGATTGGTAAAGGGTGTGTGACAGACTCCGACTAAAGACCACATCAGTTCAGATCAGCTCATGAGACGCTAGCAGTTACTACTGAGTATGTAATAACTGACTCTTTCTCCACATCTCAGGGAGGCCTGATCAACTTCGAGAAGAGAAGGAAGGTACGTCTGAACTGAAGATGTCTGAGCTGACGATGATTCTGACACGCTGGTCTCGTGTCGATGCCGTGTTGATCTGTCTGTCTGTCTCCCTCTGTAGGAGTTTGAGGTCATCGCTCAGATTAAGTTGTTACAGCTGGCGTGCAACAATTATAATTTCCAGCGCGTGGCGGGGTTCAGCGCGTGGCTCTCCAGTGTGGAGAAGCTCTCGGAGGCCGAGAGGTGAGACATCAGCATCGCTTTAGATGTGCAGAAATAAAGACACACACACACACACACACACACACACACACACACACTCCTGAATTCTGTTCTCGGTTTCCTGCAGCTACAGTCAGTCGTGTGAGATCGAGCCGCTCTCTGAATCGGCCTCCAACACGCTGAGAGCCAAGAAGAGCTCAGGAATCATGAAGAGATGGAGCGAGTGAGTGTGACCATCACATCCACACGTCATGAATTATGCTGAATGATCAGACACCTTGTTCAGGCCAAAATGTAAGGTGGCATCACATGCATCTTCAATGGAGATGGTAGTCCCAGAATGTACTGGAACAAGCTCATCGAAAAATAAGAGTTGTCGGAAGATTTCCTTCCGTACCGATAACCGCCAGTGCCGATGATGTTGTCGTTTATTGCGTCTCTCTGTCTCTCAGTCGTCAGCCGGTGGGTTCGGGTGAAGCCGGTTGCAGCAGTTCTGGCAGTTCTCATTCAAAGTCTTTCGATCAGCTGCGTTTCCCGCCGTGTCTGAGCGGCTCGGTGGGCGACGGCTGCGACTCTCTCAGCGTGACGTCGGCGGGGTCCAGCAGCTCTGACGTGGAGGAGGTCAACATTAGCTTCATCTCTGATTCACCAGACGCTCTGGAGAGGAAGGTGAGCAGATCGTCCGGCTGACGCTCCGTTAGTATCATCTTGTTTATCCGACAGCGTCTCTCCAGAGGACGGGGCTTGTATTCTTCAGTCGCTCACGGTTGTTTCCACATCTAAATGCCAGCTGTCTGTAGCACATCACATTTGTACCATAAGCACCAATGCAACCAAGACAACAGCAAAATGCATTGATCTAAAAGGAAGGTTTTTTTTTTAACTTTGAGGGCTATTTTTGACTTTGATGAAATGGGATGTCAAGTCAAGTCACCATTATTTTTATAGCGCTTTTAACAATACACAATTATGACAAAGCAGCTGTACAGTATTAAATGGGAAATAGTGCATCAATAATGCAGAAGGGCAACAGTAAACACTCAATTTTCAGTTAAAGGCAGTTCATCATTGGATTCAATGATGTCATCATCCAGCTCAATTCAGTTCAAATAGTATACGATATCGTTTGAAGAGAAAGCGTCCCCAACTAAGCAAGCCAGAGGCGACAGCGGCAAGGAACCAAAACTCCATCGGTGACAGAATGGCTGTCTAGGTGACGAGGTCTTCACTGGGGATCCGTCTCTGGGTCTCATCTAGTCGACGTGGTCTCCATCAAGTCGTCCCAGAAAAAGCATTTGCGATTTTACTGTTGGCTGTAAACAGGACCAGTGATATCAATGGGCGTTTTCACACCTGGCCAGTGTTTGTTTTGGAGCCTACTGTATTTTCTCCCATAGTTTGGTTTGTTTAGGCATTTATGAACACAGCCACCATGCTGGATCTGCACCAAAACAGTCTGTCCTCGATCTGAACGAGGTTGGAACAAACTCTGGACTGGTTTGTTGTGGGAACGCAATTTGTCAAGACGAAACAGCGAACCAAGCTGCATCATAATTCATAACGACAAATGTGTTATGTGAAATGCAGCAGTGTCAATCGCAGTAGAAATCAAAACCATGTATTCATAGGGCTGGACGCTATGGCCAGAATTTATATGATGATATATTTCTTAATTTTGAAAAGCCTCAAAAAACTGCCAAAAAAGTAAGTAAGCTCAGAGTTGCTGCAAAAAAAAAAAAAAAAAAAAACAGAACAAAAATATGACTGTAGACGAGCTTATTATTGACGATTTATTCTCTGCCAGCAGGAGGCGCTTTTGGAGCAGCAGAAACAGCTGTTTCCTGGGTAACAGCTGTAAAACAAAGCAGCGCTCCACTCATGAGCGCTACTTTATCAGATACATTGAAAATGACATCAAACTTTTCTGAAGGCAGTTGGTTCCCTTCAGAGATACATTCATATAAAACACCCGCGCCGTTTTGATTTTTAAATGTGCTCATGTTTATTCAGCAAAGTCAAACGACACAAATACATCAGTGCGTGGGAAACACTGGTAATGTATATCGAAATATCAGAAATGTGTTTAAAAATCATATCAACGTTATTGAAAAAATAGTGGATTGTTGTCCAGCCCTACATCTTCATCCTTGTGGTGTCTCATTGCTTTTATGCAAAACAGGTGAATTACAAGAATGCATCATTTTGGTACACTTCAGAATGATGCTTTGTGAAAGCTAACCAAACAGTTTACATCCCTGTTCTGGAAAAAAGCAATTGATCGGTCTGAAAACGCCCTCTGGTCTGTTATGGTCTCTCTCTGGAGCTCTGCTGTGTCTGATAGTGACTGTAGCTTTACTTCCTTCCTGTAGACCTCCACGCCCTTCGTAAAACATTCCAATTCTACCTTAGGGAAGTGCGGCCCTACGGGAGACCTGATACCCACGGTACTCTCTCTCTCTCTCTCTCTCTCACCTCATTTCGTCTCTTCGCCCGTCCATGTCTGGAAAACACTAATTTCTCTCATCCATTCTGGAGCTCATCATCACTGGCGTTCATTGTGTCAGCGTTTCTGCTGTGTGTCTTCGTGTTTGTGTGTGTGTTAGTCATGGTTAGCTGGTTGCAGATCACTGTTTGGGTTCTAGTCATCTTTCTTGAGTTTGTCAGGAATCCCGACTAAAAAAGCGAACTCCTAAACTGACAGAGCCAAATGATCTTAAACAGTTTCAAAAGTACAGAACGGCTCAATTATATGTTGTTAAGGCATGTTCCAGTGTATCCGCACAATCTCCGCATTGAGAAGTGTTACCAGCAATGTACAGCAAGCGAAGTAATGCACTGTATTTCACATCAGCTATCACTGTATTCATAGTGGTTATTTAGCTAACTTGTAGTCGCAGTCGGGACTCCTGGCATTCGTGTGTGTGAACGCGTGATGGTTTACTCTCAGTGAGACTGTGGATTTTTATCTGCTCTGGAATCATCAGTTCTTTTCTCACTGCTAAAATCTGAACTCACAGAGAACTCAAACTGCAAACGTCCTCAGTCTGTCTCTGTCTTTCTGTCCTCCAGTTCTGGGAGTCCACGTCTCTCTCGTCTCTGGACGCGTCGGGTCTCGGCTCAGGTTCTGGCTCCAGTAGTGCCTCCTCGTCTTCGGTGTCGTCCACACCGGTCACCGCGTCCCGCTCGCACAAACGCTCCGTCTCCGGCGTGTCCAGTTACTCGTCTCTCTCTCTGCCGCTTTACAACCAGCAGGTGGACGACTGCTGCATCATCAGAGTCAGCCTGGACGTGGACAATGGAAACATGTACAAGAGCATACTGGTGAGAAGAGTGAGAAATAATGGAGACACCGATCATCTAGATCAGTGGTTCTCCTCTGGTTTCAGGATTTTACTCATGGATTCCCAACACCAAAACGGTTTATCAAAGAAAAGTAAACGAATGTAGTTTAATTAGCATGAGATCCAGTGGTACAAAAAGTTTGTGAACCCTGTCAAACCAGCAGATAAATGTCTCCACAGCACACATAGATCAGGATATCAGGTTATGTGTGTGTTTGTTTCAGGTCACCAGTCAGGATAAGACTCCTGCGGTCGTGAGGAAAGCCATGGTCAAACACAACCTGGACCGCGAGCGAGCCGAGGATTACGAACTGGTGCAGAAAATCAGTGAGGAAAAGGGTCAGTGCTTATAAAATACCTGCGAATATGGTAGAAAACAGCTGAAAATATCTACAGAAATACCTCTGCTTATATTCCTGCCGACCAGCTCAGCTTTGTCAGATTTCTGGTTGAAAGTGACCTTGTTTTTCCTGTTACTTTACTTCCACACAGAGCTGAAGATTCCCGACAACGCCAATGTTTTTTACGCCATGAACTCCGCAGCCAACTATGACTTTGTCTTGAAGAAGAGAGGTTTCCCGCGAGCAGGCCGAACCAAGCACGTGGCCAGCTCCACGCTGCCTCGAATGAAGCAGAAAGGTCTTAAAATCGCCAAGGGAATCTTCTGAATTCCCAAACTCTTGTTGTGTCAGTACAGCAGGAGCTGGATTTTGTTGTGAATCGGCAGAACTGTTTGCCTCCGCCTGGACTTTGCAAAGGCGTCTTCAGGGGATCGGCAGGACCGCGGCGAAACTCTCTCCCTGAGAGGCGATCTGTATGTTTACAGTCATTCCCGGATCTCCGTACCCGCTCTCGGCGTCAGCGTTCGTCTCTAACGTCAGGTGCGGGTCGCAGGACTGATCCCCAATCGGACGGAGATCTGCTGTGCCATGAACTACGGTACCAGAATGCCACTGTCCTCTTTCACATGACGGTGCGGCCATCTGGCTGATCACACGACAGGAAGAGAGCGCACGCGTTCGCCAGAACGTCACACGCTTCACTGTTTCTGCTCTTTACTACCACGGTGGTGCTCAGGCCGATTAAACGTCTCTCTCTTCTTCTGTTTCATGTTTTAATTTCTCACACGTTCAGAGACGCCGAATGACTCTGTCGTTGGTTTTGTTGATAAAAGTAAGATGTCGTAATTTGAAAGCAAATCATTTTCTTGCCACTACAAGTGCTCATTTTGGAGGACTCCGTCCGTTTCTGACATGATTTTCTGTGAGTCTTTTTCTAGTATAACAGCGCAGTCGCTCACTGTGACGCTCGACTTCAGTATCTCAGAGATCACGCGTGCTCCGGCGTCTTCGGTCCTATCAGCAGTCGCTACTCGTTCACGTGAAGCGGCTCAAAACATCTCATTGTCGTATCGCCAGTTTCTGTTTGCGGTTGCTTCGTTCTGCACATTGATGCGTGAAACCCCTTTGTGAAATGCGACAGTAGCGTTTGAGATTAAAATGAGATGCTACAGGGTTTCAGGATTTAAGGTTTTTGAGTGTTGTCAGACATTGGCTGTAGTCGTGACGAACCTGCGCTGAGACTGGAAGAAGAGAGAAACAACATTAGAAATGCAACTGCACATAACATGAGAAATGAACATGTGATGAGAGTTTGTTTTGTTGTACCTGTAGTTCAGTGGTGGTTCATGACCGAACGCACAGACTTCACAAAGCTGGGTGACACGGACCTGCCATATTTCCCGACCCCAGATCCTTTGTACGTGACCGTATGAGTGTGTGTGTGCGCATGTGCTTGCTACACGTTTTAATGTCTGTGTACGTGTGTTCATGTCTTGTGTTTTAAGACAACAGATCCAAAAGGGCCAAAGATCTCTGCGCTTTTTTTCAGAAGCGTCTCAGTCCGGTGAGGTCAGCACTGCCTGTTCAGGAAAATCAACCATTTCCCAAGATCTCTCAGATCAGAGTGAAATACCACAGATATCTGGTGCCATTTGTCTTTTTCACTGTCAAAAAATGTTTAAGAAAAAAGAGAGATTTTATTATAACAACTCACACGCTCTGGTTTTGTATGTTCTTTTTTGTAATTTTTGTACAATATGAATTGTCCTTTGTACTTTTGCCTTTCTTTTGGTTCGTGTGCGTGCGTGCGTGTATGTGTATTTATTGATTTGTAAATACTTTTTGTAGCATTGTACATTTAGTTTCTTTTCCCATGTAATTATGAATTAATATGTAAATATGAATATATCTATGCGAAGTTTATACCACTGCAAATAAGGGATTGTGTTTCTTTTCAGCTCTGTTGACTTTGGGTTTTCTGTTCGTCTCGTCTTTTTTCATGGTTTAAATTTGATATTATTTTTTCCTTATGATGCACTGTTTCTAATATTGGTGAAAACAACTAATAAACACATGCAGTGCGATTCGTTTACGGCGCTCCTTTGTTTTGCTCCGCGTGCTGAAGATCATTCACAGTCTGAAGAAGAGAAACACTGCAGTGCTGCACTAATGCGACCAGCAGGTGGCGCTATGATGGCAGTTTTGAGCTCTGCAGGCGCAGAAACGCTCCACAAGCTCAACACGATGTGGAGGAGCGTTCAGATTATTCAGGTGCTGAACACAAACGACAGGTCACATCAGTTTCATCTACAAGTGAGCAAACGCCTGTTCGGCTGCTGAGAGTGTTATAAAGGCACCGTAAAACTGGGTCTTGTGTTTCACGTCTTCTGAAACGACAACACAGAAAGAAAATGAAACAATTACTCGACGAGTTCCCCTCCAATAAAGCGCTGAAATCCCATTTGAGTTTCAGCACTGAGAAGAAAAAATTGCATCGACGCGTAAACGAACAGGACGGAATGGAGAAAAACATTTGCGAGCTTCGTCGGAGTGAAACCTTACAACATCAGAAATCATGGAGATATATATGTGTAACACGCTAGTGCTCTGAACTGTTGTTTTATGAAAAAGAGCCGCTACCCGAAACGGCACATGAAAATATAGGCCCGTCATAAAAACATCGTATCTCCGCTATTAAAACGAATTATGAGACCAAAGATCAAATGAAAAGTAGAGTTATTAAACACTACGAAACATTTGGAGGTAAAACCTGTCAGACGAGATGCGCGACCGTCTTGCTTCTGTAATAATTCTGTTGCTTTACTCCAAAATGCGCAATAAATTAGTGATGGGTCGTTCTTGAACGATTCGTTCATTTTGAACGAATCTTTAATGTGACTCGGGACGAACGAGTCGTCTCGGGGAGTGATTCGTTCAGTCGCGCATGCGCAACATCCTATTAGGTTCTGTACTGGAATTAGTTCACCTGTTTTAGAGTCGTTCGTTCACCTTATGGGGCTGTCACGTGATGAACGACTCAAACGAAGACTCAAAAGATGAACTAATCAGTTCTCCTTCCGGCTCAGACTGCATAGGTTAACATTACGGGGATGCCACGTGATGAACGAACGACTCAAACCCGAGGACTCGAGAGATGAACTAATCAATTCTCTTTCCGGCTCAGACTGCGTTGGTTAGCTAATTGGGCTGTCAGGTGATGAACGAACAACTCAAACCCGAAAACTTGTCAGATAAGAGGTGAGGTGAGCGAATCATAGACTAAAGACACAGGTAAACAATGAATGAATCTTTTCTGTTTCTTATAGCATTATAGTTTTGTTTTGTTTGTAGTGTGATCAACGTTTGTGTAAGCAGTAGATGTGTTAGGGAGGTAAAACGTAACATTTTAATTATATTTTGCTAAAATGAACGAAATGACTCGAAAAAAGATTCGTTCATTTTGCTGAACGAGACTCAAAGGACCGAGTCGGTAAAATGATCCGAACTTCCCATCACTACAATAAATGACCGTCAAATTCTGTTTCAATTCTTTCCCGCTCTTGCTGAGCAGCGCGAACAGGCGCTGTCACGTGACACGCCGTACTTTACTCAGCGCCAGTCAGAATGGACCAATCACAAGATAAAGGATTTTTTGAAGTATACAACAATTTAATCATTTTACATAGATTTTATATTTATATGAATGCATTTAACAGACACTTTTATCCAAGTCAATTCGTCAACGTCAACGCGTTAGTATGCAATTAATAAACTTTTAATCAACGTTTGTAGCTCAAGATGCTCAAAGGAGCCTTCGGGAATATTCCCCACTGGACTATTTTAACGTCCTAACTAGCTACTAGCAACTTCAACAATTGCTTCCCATTATTGACGTCTGCGCACAACAACCAATAAGAGTCGAGGGAGAGCCAATCAGCGGTGAGACCGTTTCTGCGTCAGTGACGTGCCGTCAGTGCGTACTCAGAGCTCGCGTGCCCTTGGCGTTTGATAAACTCCAGAATCAGTTTTCTAAGGTACGATTGACGTTCGTGTGTGATTTCCTCTGTTAACTGTGTTTGCTGTAAAGTTTGTGTGTGTGTGTGTGTGTGTGTGTGTGTGACAGAAGACAGAGTTTACTGAGGCAGAGCTGTTTACACATCGCCTCGTTTTCCTCAGCAGAACATCAAATCCTTATTAATCTCCAGATATGACTATGAAACTGTAGATTAGATGTGTTATTTAACCCCAGATCACGATGTTTTTGGGTTCTGACACTGAACTCGTCTTGATTCCTGCGCTGTCATTGCGATGATTCACTGCAGAAACTGTTTGTGTTGTCGAGTTGAACAGATAATGAACAGGATCCAAGGACAGAGCCCTGTTTACCCCTGAACCCCCGGAAACACGTGTGTTCTTCATATTATATTAGATTTCATTTATATTGTACTTCAAGTAACATTCACCGCAGAATTCCAATAGGCTAGTTCTAAAAAGAAGCTTGAAATGTTTGGGGAAAAAAGTCACAAAACAGTGTTTGTTGTTTTTTTTTTTTTTTTGTTTGTTTGTTTTTTGCCTTATTTTTTTTTTTTTTTTTTGCATGAATGTGATATTCATGTTAACAGGTTTGACGTGTTTGAATGTTGTTAAAAGACTTAATAATGAAATAAATGTTTGGAAAGTGTGAGATGATGGTGTGTTTTGTGTTTTATATTTTTATATATATGTGTCTCTTCTGCAGGATGGGTTTCCTGCTCTCCAAGTCCATGGAGCAGAACTTCCAGAAACAGCAGGAGTTCATGCTGCTCAACGCGCGGATGCAGGTGCGTCAGATACCGGAGTCATAACATAAGTACTGAACACAGATCAGTGTGGGTTGATGCGTCTGTAGAATGACGTGTGGTTTTGAACATTTAGGCCAGGTCTGCTCAACCCTGTTTCTAGAGATCGACCTTCCTGCAGAGCTCAGCTCCAGCCCTGATCAAACACACCTAAACCAACTAATTAGGATCTGAAGGAGCACTTGATCATTACAGACAGGTGTGTGTGTTGGAACTAAACTCTGCAGGAAGGACGTGATCATAATCCAGAGTAATTCCTCCGATGTGTCCGACTGTAGCGTCAGCGTGCGGCTGCCGTTTGCGTTGCTGCTTATTTTTGCTGTTTGTTTCTGTATGTTTCCGCTGATCTCCGGTTAGCCGAGAGCCACAAACGTTTTATTGCAATCGCGTCCTGCACGAAACGCTCGTCTTCTGATGGATCTCGGCCCGTGAGGCAGTCATCATCTGTGACGTTAGGAAGAGAAAAATCTCCACCCGCTGACAGATTATGAAGAATTCAGTAAAATATGGTTGTATTTGTTCATTGCCCCGCCGTACAGCCCACAAATATCAGCTCATAAAGCTCTGATGACAAATATGTGAGTCACACCACTGAATTCACACATTCACTACCTTTGTCTTCCCTGCGTTTCACCTTTCTTCCAACAGAATCACTTTTCTAGCTTTAGTTTTAGATATAACATCACAAAGTAACACTGTATGTATTTTACTGAAAAATCATAAACCTCATTCCACTGATATATACACACGTGTGTGTAGCTCTGTATTTTATATGGTTTCTTCATCATTCTCACATGTCGGTAACATAAAGCGGTCCTGCTCATGTGAACTAGCACCTTTCTGTGTTTGCGTGGTCAGATAACCAGCCGTAATTCAGATGTGCAGCTGATTCTGGCGTTTCTCTGCGCGTCTGCCGTACTTTCGTTCTCTGGCTTCGATCAGTGCAGGTATTTCTGAGCCACAGGCGCGTTTGGACGCTCATAAATACTCGTTATCACCCACAATCTAATAAACGTCCTAAAGCTCCTTTGGCACTTCCAGGAATGTATGGTCATCTTTCTAAATATTGTTGTTACTCATTGAACATCATATTTACTCCAGGTTTTTGTAGGATAATGGAAAATCATAGTCTTTGTTCTTCAAAAATGCCGTAGGGTCACACAGAGAGGAATCGTGCGCACGGATGAACGTGTGGCTCGCCTCGGTTCGCTCGCCATCACGTTGCTCCAAATTCATACAGATCTTGTTCTTCTTTAAAGGGGTCATCGGATGGAAAGTTCACTTTTACATGTTGTTTGAACATCAATGTGTGTTGTCAGTGTGTGTACACAACCACCCTATAATGATAAAAACCCACCCAGTAGTTTTTATTTAATCTGTAGAAATAATTTTCCCTTTTTCAAATCAAGCAATTCTCAGCTCCAACAGAGGCTGCTCCCACAGTAGTTGATTGACACGGGCCAATCTTACCTTAGAACCGCCCTGAATGAGCAGTAACAGTCGGATCACCACTGTTTCAATGCCTGAACAGTGACGTCGACAAGAATGGCTCCTAAGCGATTGATATGCGGTTGGTATGATTAAAGAATCATATCAACGTGTGGAAAATGGGCATCCGATGACCCCTTTAAGAGATGTTCCGCAGAAGTCTGTGAGAACGAACGCTGACGTGTGTCATAAAACTAGCTCAGTGTGCTTCACGTCTTCTGATGTCATTTGATGGTTTTGAGAGCAACAGATCCAAATTGCATTCTTCTCCACTGCTTTGAAATTTTATAGTAAAATGACAGGAATTGGATTTTAAAATCCAATTATATATGTACAATATACAAATTTTATTCACTTATTTTTCAGATTAAATTATTTTAAAACGTTAAAAAGTATATATATGTTTAAAAGGGTGTCTTACTATTAGGAACTAGCGTTTTTGCACTATTTTTGGTTAAAATGACTGAAGAAATCAACTCGTTTTTTGGAGCGATGTGAGAGTGTGACAATTTGTATCTCAAGCAGCAAAATATGAAGAATCGTTTGTCTCCAGTTTTGCCAACGCGTCTCACGTGTCTTCAGTTTTAGATGTAAATGATTATTGACCCTGATGACGTGCGTAACGTCTCGTATCCTGCGCTATTACGCTGTCAGAGTGATTTCAGTTTGAGGCGTTCAGGAGCCGTTGTCCATCCGCTCATAATGCGTCGCTCGTCTACGTCTCGTCTCATTGTTTTGCGGTCAGACGTTTGACCGGCCTGTCAGGCGTTTCTGCTCCCGCGAGTCCGTCGCTCTCGTCTCTTTGTTTGTCACTTCCGCTGCTGTGAAATGGAAACTAGTGACATTTTAATTGTCCTGAAAAGGCAAGATGATGAAATTGTGGGTTACGTGTGAGCTGTCGCTCAGAAAACAGATGGACTCTTCTCAGTCCGTTCCATGATTTTTACTTCAGTGTGGAATTTAATGTCTGTTCACATTCGCATTTGTGCATTCAACAGATGCTTTTACACCCAGAGAGAAAGCAAAACCTCAATGACGTCCGTCATGCTTTTCAAAATCTGATAGACTATCTTTAGAATCCAAGTGGCCTTTATATATGTCCTGTACTTGAAATAAACAGCCGTCTGAACGTTGTTTCTCAGTTCTGATCCTGTGAGAGTTCATGCGTGCGTGCGTTTTGTCATTTAAACACGGGTCGTGTTCGCTTTGGTCATCGGGGCTGTTCGTTGCTGTCTGTCAGTCAGTCTTTCGTCTGGTTTACGGGTTAACGGACCCGTCCAGAAATCTTCACACGTGGCCTTTTATGAAAATGTCAGTGAGTTTCCCCCAGAGCGCCAGTGTTTTCACTTCATCACCTCTGCGTCGCTCTCTGGCCCTTCTCAACATCTCACCGCATCAACTCTTACCCTCGGATTGATAAAGAGCATCGTGAAGGACACTCATCGGATCTTTGACGCTCATCAGCGGAGCTTCGTTTTCAGCTCATGAAGACGTTAGTCAGCGCTGGAACGGCTGCGGTTAAACGCGCAGATAGGGATTTAGTTTGAAAATGTGTATGAATACCTGCTGAAGCTCACTTAGAACGGTTAACGTGATGAAAACACACTCTTGTAGAGTTTCCTCACTTGTTCTGGAAAGTAAAGAACAGATTTTTAACTGTGAGCAAAAACATTCGGATGTTCAATCACTGCATGTTCTGTAAACTGGGAATCATCCTGTGTTTATTCATCATCCATCCTGACGCTTTCTGTTTACTGTAGTAAAACGAGCATCTCCTGGGATCCTGGAAATGTTGCTAATTAAGACTCGACAGGAGTAAATGAGCGCGAGACGTTTTGTAGATGATCTATGTGATGTTTATGAGCTCTTCTATCCCGCGGTGACACGTCAGACTCTTTCATGCGAATGTTTACAGCACCTGCAGATCAACACTTGACATTCAGATGCGTTTGAAATCTTGACGTCTGCACAGCGTCCGTTTGAACCTGTTCTCGGTACCTGTGTTTACGTGAAACCAAATAATCAGTCAGAGAACAAAATTAATGACTCAGTCGGACTGAAAAGCCTTCGTGTAAACACCTCAGTTGATCTGAATAAAATTTTCACCCAATTGAAAGTGTTGCTGTATAATGACCTGAAATCATGTAAATGCTTGAGGATTTTCTTAATCAGATTCAAAAATATGTGGCGCTTTGATGTGTTTATTTACAGTGCAGGAGCTAAAAAGCTCTTCTGACATTTCTTTTATAGATTTTTTTTGTCATCACGGCAAACGTCAGTGTCGCGGTGGATTGCTCCGCTTCTGCGCACGCGCTGAAATTTTGCGCTGAATTCGTGTAATGATTTGCTGCACGTGTAAATGAATATGTGAATCTGATTGCATTGTTTACGGTTTACATAAACAGAACTTTCATAATCTGAAATCAGAAATTTTGCGTGTTTGTGGCACGAACGCTTTCAGCTCAGATGAGACGAACCGAGACGTCAGCTCACGACCCAAACGCGCACTCACGCTATTAGCTTGATTAGCACTTAACGAGCTGATTGGTTAAAGATAATGAATACCTTTGTGTCGAGTGGAGCGATGCTAAATGGGAAAATGTGATTGGACCCTGGGGGTGGCTGGGTTATGGCCGACTTCACCTCGTTAACAGACTTTATTCCTGGCAATTTACATCGTTTTGTACAGAGGAGCTTTTACGTCGTCGTTATCTTTAAAACACCTGACGAGAGTGAAATCAGGAAACCTGTAATCTGGCACAGCACGTCTGATTCACAGCGATGTCCGTTTCTGGCTTTTACCATAAAATTAAAGCAAATGAAAGAAACTTCTTGTAAAGTCGCTTCGGGAAACTTCCGCTTGCAGACAGGAAGTGACTTTGATGAAGCACGTCTGACCTCGAGACAAACTGTGGAAATGTGAGATGTTAACAGGTCACATACACATGCAGTTATGCTAATGAGCGCTGCTGAATAATCAACTAAACCAGTATTCATTTGTACATCGTGACAGATAAGAGCTCTGCAGCCGCTCGCATGGAGTTTCATTTGGTCAGGGCAGAGCAAAATGCCAACACGTGTGTGTGTGTGTGTGTGTGTGTGTGTGTGTGTGTGTGTGTGTGTGTACTTGTTTTTGCTACATTGTGGGGACCAAATGTCCCCACAAGGATAGTAAAACCTGAAATTTTTGACATTGTGGGGACCGGCTTGAGGTCCCCATGGGTACAAAAGCTTATAAATCATACAGAATGAGTTTTTTTGAGAAAGTAAAAATGCAGAAAGTTTTCTGTGAGGGTTAGGTTTAGGGGTAGGGTTAGGGTAAGGGGATAGAACATACAGTGTGGACAGTATACAAACCATTGCACCTATGGAGAGTCCCCACAAAGATAATAAACCAGACGTGTGTGTGTGTGTGTGTGTGTTAGTTAAGCGTGTTTGTGTCAATCTGACACACATTAATCTGAAACAGGAAGCTCTGAGCTCAGAGTTTGTGTTTGTGTTTCTGCAGTTGGAGCGTCAGCTGCTGATGCAGAATCAGATGCGTGAGCGTCAGATGGCGATGCAGGTCGCCTGGTCCAGAGAGTTTCTCAAGTACTTTGGTTCCTTCTTTGGTTTGACTACGCTGGGTCTCACTGTCGGGTCTGTCCACACACACACACACACACACACACAGTTTTTAAAGGCCTTTTCACACTAAATTAAAAAATTTGGCGTAATGACAATTTTAAATTGAAACACATCTTTATGGAGCCATTCGTACCACGTGTGATCATTTCTGGCGCGAAAAAGCAATCCGCGACAAAACGGGCCGTCCAATTAGATTTGAGTTCAGATCATGCGCCGGAACAGCTGCTGTTGCACAAAAAGGTGAGAGAATGGTGGCGCTGTTTCCAAAACCAGTGTAAACAAACACAGAAGAAGAGTATTCTAAGAGAGTGGATGCTGAGCTCTTGTTATCATTAGTGTCTGACAAAAGTTTTAGGGTGTTTTCACACTTGGGTCCTTTTTAAAAGAACCGAACCCAGACCCCTTTAAGTGGACCAAGTGAAAAGGGACCCAGTTTTCTTTATGTTCACACTGTCGCTGTGCCTAAAAGAGGACTCCAAAAGGGCATCCAAAATTGGAATATTTTTATCTTTTGCACAAAAATAGAAGTTCTGTACACCTTTGTAATATTTATTTTGAATTGTTTTCTTAAAAATAATAAAATTATAAACTTCACACTTCAGCCTTTAAACCATTTTTAAGAAAAGAGTCAAAAGTATCAATTATATTTATGGTTTAGTGGTTTATTGGCTGGTTTAATATCAATGATTATATTAAACCCGTTGAAGGGTTGATTTAAAATGCTAATTCATTCTCTGCCGGTAGGTGGCGCTTTTTTCACAAATATAACGGTTTCCCCGGTAACGGCAGCGCACAAAGCAGCGCAGCACCATTTGAAACGTGCAGCGCTCGTATTTATCCAATCAAATCATACCCTTTTTAATTTTAATAATCTTAATAACTTTAATGATCACATGGAATAATCACGCTATATGACAATACTTGTCTTTTTTCCCTCATTGTATTTTTTTTTTTATTTCCTTAAATTTGCTACAATTAAATTTAAGACTTTTTTAAGGACCCGCAGAAAAAGCACTGATGACAATGAAAATAAATAAATAAATAAATAATTAAATTGGACAAATAAAAGAAAAGAAAATACAGTAAACTGCTGTAAAATGTTCAGGTATATTATAGTAGGCCTATCCTTAAAAACAGCATTTAAGTAAGAAATTTAATAATTAAAAGTAAAAAATAAAATGCATATTATTAATCGTAATTCTCTGCTGTACTAGAGCTACAGTAATGCACAGATCAGTATATTGATACACAAGCAATTACTTTCTCAGATGTTTGTTCGATTGAGACAAAACCAACTGTGTATATGTAAACCATGGGTGTTTTTACCAGTTTAAACCCAATAGACGCTAAAGAGAGCGTGGTTTAGGTCCCGCTGGAACGCGCGTGCTCGCAAAATCGTATATCAGAAAGTTTCAGCTGGGAGCGCGCACACGGTCGCGTCACTCTTACACAGTTTGAAAGTGGTTAAAATGAAAATAAACGAGTACATTGTGAGCCAATCATTTGTAGCGATCTGCCAGAAGCAGGTGTCATTATGATCAGCTGATTTGTACGGAAACATCTGATGACCAAACTACATCGGAATTCGCGAATGGAAAAATCAAGTGGGCCTGGGTCCCGAGATGGTCTCGGTTCGGTTCGGTTCGCTTCTGAGGGGTCTGAGATCGTTTGGAGTGTTCACATATGGGCCAAAAATCACGCGAACCGTGCTCAGACCCCTGAAAAGGACCAAGTGTGAAAACACGCTTACTTTCACGTGTTCTTTATGCAGAATATAATTTCTATTCCTTCTCCTCCGGATTATGTGATATGAAGAGCACTGTGTGTTTTCTTCCACGTGTGTGAGTGTTATGAGCCAGAGTCTGTCAATCATGTGATCACATCTCTTGTCACTATATGTGAAAAAATGCAAATAGACGATTATGACGATATATTTTCTGTATGTGCTTTATGCAGCAGGTGTCGCATTCAATCCATTATAAAACATACCAAGAGTGCATGTCTGCCTATTACAGAATAAAAATCCACTTTAGATCTCAGCTGAAAGTTATTACAAGCATCTGAAAATGATGAAGTGGGTTTTAATGAAAAGAATAGTAATAATTACAAAAATTTGCAAATGTAGCTTGATGGTAATTGTACCTCTATTTATATTTAAAGACGGCTTGTGTTTCTGGTGTAGAAACAAACTATTTATCTTAATTTAATGCTGTTTATTGAGCAGCGGCCAATGTTAAATCCATATAGGAGATGCATATCTCACATATCCTCTCACGTAGCGTGCAGACGTGAATTAGCAGAAGGCGATCGATCGTTTCGCGAAAGCACCGCTCGTCAGCGATTCGTGTCGCTTTTTGCGTCGCGCCCGGTGTGAAACGGCCTTAATATGTGAATTGCTGTGTTGATTTTTGTGTGATGTTAGAATAGTCTTACAATGACTTCCATACACTGACTCGTTTGAATAGTACTTATTTCATTGGTCCTCAGATGTTCAGTTTGTGAAATAATTAAAATGAGCAGTGAACGGAGTGAGCGATTAAAGAACGATCCAGAAGAGAATCGTAAGCCGGTTTGAATCGTGACGTGAGTTTTTCTTCCGCACGTCTCTTCTGTTCCGTCACGAACTGTTCGGATTGAGAGCGGGTTACCGTACGAGGCACGTGTTCTTTGTCTGTTTGGTTACGTCATTAATTGATCTTTACCATACATCGCTGCCAGATGTACATCAACTTGACATAGTCACCACTAGTAAGCTACTACTAAATATATTGTAAAAACTTTAATTTGGTGTAAAGTTGCTTTGCAACGATATGTATCGTGAAAAGCGCTATATATACAAATAAATTTGAACTGAATTGAATTGAATCTGATCTGTTCACAACAGCGTGTCGTGTCTCATCCGGCACGTGCCGAGAGCGACCGGTGCGGTGGTTTTGTGGTTTGTAAGCGTGTCTGTATGTTGACAGAGCCGTCAAAAAGAGGAAAGCTGCTCTCCTGGCTCCTGTGGTTCCTCTGAGCTTCATCCTGGCGTATCAGGTGGACGCGGCGTACGGGTCGCTGATTCACCGCATGAGGGGTACGAACGAGTCTCGCTTACAGAAACCTCATTTATGACAGTCTCACTGATGAAACGTCTGAAGTGACATTTAGCACACGCAAATGACCCCGGTGACCTCGACTCAAAGCGGCGCTGTGACCTTTGACCTCACGTTGCGTCACTCGCACGTGCCGACGATCGTTTGGTTTCCTCTGTTGTTACTGATTGATAATTGATTGGCTTTATTCCCAACACGTCCCGCTTTGATCCCCTTGATGTCGAACGCGGGATTCTTGTACTTCTGACGTGTAATTAGTAAAAGTCCTATTTGCGAGTAATCCGGTGTCCTTTCAGACGCTTCTGTGCTGGTGTTTTGTGATTGCCAGTTGTTGTTGTTAACGTGCCGTTTGATGTGACGCAGAGGAGGCCGAGAGCATCATGGCGTCTGAGAGCGAGCGTCTGGCTCTTCCTCAGGGAATGCCTACGTTCGAGAGCATCGAGAAATCTCGCCGGGCCAAAGCTCATCTCTCGTCTCTGCTGGAGAAATGAGGAATCCTGACGTCACCGATCGACTGCAGCAACGCTGACGAACGTTTCCTCAATTAACCGACGGAGGAAATTCCACTGAGAAACACTCAAAGGAAGAGAATTTCAGACCGATCTCAGTCCTTTAACATGAAGCCAATATTTCACCCAAAATAGTTTTGGGTTTCATTGATCATCACGCGATCGGTCGACTCTCAGGTGTTTGTTCACACGTATTGCCTAATAATGTTTGAACGCATGTCGAGAGAATATGATTAAAAGATGCTGTGTGTGCGCGTTCATCTTTGTACTTACTCGCTATTATAACGGAGAATCTGACTGTGTTCCGTTTTTATTGTGATCGTGATCTTTGTGTCCAACAATAAATCGTTAAAGCGGATTTTAATGTCTTTCTTCCATAACGTGCAGAGAATTCTCTGTGTTCATTTGTGTGATGCGATACCACAACGTTGTAATTTGGGCTGATTTTATTAAAACATGACTCTCAAAATGAAGCCAATGTCTGCTCATGAAAATAAAACAGATTGTGTATCTTCTATGATCTTCTGTGGGTTCACTTGATCAGTTTCTTTTGTAACATTTCCAACCAACTTATGGAACATGAAATCTATATTGTGGAAATAAATGATTCTTGTTAAATGTTGTTAAAACATTCCTGCTGTGACATCATTCCTCAAGTAATCCATATGTGGGGAATTGGAAAAGCACGTTATGGATATAAAGGAGATTTCAATAAGTTTCATTCAGTGTGTGTGTGTGTGTGTGTGCGTGCGTGCGTGTGTGTGTGTGTTTGAGTGACGTCAGTCCGTGTGTGTATAAAGTCTCTGTGAACTGATGGCGAATCATCAGAATCGAGCAGCTCGAGGAACTTCAGCAGTGTTTTCTTATAATCTCCTCTTGATGTTCTTTCTGAAGATGTTTCGCGTGTTCTCGGCTGTTGTGCTGTTGTGTGTGTGCGTGAGCGCGGAGCGCGCGGATTTACCGAGAGATTTCGGAGTGAAACTGTGCGGCCGCGAGTTCATCAGAGCCGTGATCTTCACCTGCGGAGGATCCCGGTGGAGGAGAACCGCCACACAACACGGTACGTACAGTATCATCATCATCATCATCATCATCATCATACAACACAGTTTGTACTTACACCATCATCGGGCCCAATTGAAATAAAATCGACTTGTACTGAAATGTGATATTTAAAAAAAAAGTCAAAACGTATTTGCATTTAGTTTAACGGAATACTACAAATGACTAAAACTTGAATTTTATTTGAAAATAATAAAAACCATATAGACATAATATTGACATGAAAATTACAAATACAACAAGAACAAAAAAACAATTACTGAAACTTTAAAATGTTAACGGAAAATAAAATAATTATCTGGATACTAAAATGAGACAGCCTCATACAAAACCGCCTCAGAATCTACTTACACTATATCATTATTATCGACAATAATTAGTTAGAACCAAAGAAGTGCACTCGGGTGATTTCATTTGTTCGTCATTCTGTATTTCAGATGCAATTTATGGATGAAAGACAATAATAAGAATTCAAGAGCTTGTGGACGGAGTCATGTCATATTTGCAGCTCTTTCGTAGCCTAATTGTTTTAAACGTCAGTCATCGACTGATTCAGGCGAGAATCAATGAGACTCCTGAAGTGTGTGTGTGTGTGTGTGGACTTGTTTTTATATCCTTGTGGGGACCTAAAGCTGAATACACACAGACTCATGGGGACTAGTGTCACCGTAGGGACCTAAATTGAGGTCCCCATGGGTACAAAAGCTTATAAATCATACAGAATGAGTTTTTTTGAGAAAGTAAAAATGCAGAAAGTTTTCTGTAAGGGTTAGGTTTAGGGGTAGGGTTAGGGTAAGGGGATAGAAAATACAGTGTGGACAGTATACAAACCATTGCACCTATGGAGAGTCCCCACAAAGATAATAAACCAGACGTGTGTGTGTGTGTGTGTGTGTGTGTGTGCACCTGGTATTTATCACGTTATGGGGACCAAATGTCCCCACAAGGATAGTAATACCAGTAAATTTTGACCTTATTGGGACATTTGTAAGGTCCCCATGAGGAAACAAGCTTATAAATCATGCAGAATTATTTTTTTTAAGAAAGTAAAAGTGTGCACAGTCTCCTGTGAGGACTAGGGTTAGGTGTAGGGCGATAGAAAACAGGGTTAGTACAGTATAAAAACCATTACGCCTATGGAATGAACCCATAAAACATGGAAACACAACATGTGTGTGTGTGTGTCGCAGGTCATCTGTTGCTGGACGCGTATCAGGACGCTCAGGACAGAGATGAAGAGCTCAGTCTGAATGCAGAGCCGTCTCTCTCAGAGCTGCTGCTGCCGGTGATGAGCGACAGACAAACCGACGACCGGCGGAGAGACACGCTCGACTGGCCCCGTCCCGACCGGAGGAAGCGGAACTTCTCTCTGGGACTGGCGGGAATGTGCTGTAATCAGGGCTGCACCAAAAACGACATCGGCCGCCTGTGCTGAGAGTCACTGATGATGATGATGATGAAGGACTCGCTGATGAAGAGCTCAACTGCTAAATCGTGCTTCATTTGTAATTATTTATTTCACTGTTCATATGACCACATGAATAAAACTTCTTGATTGCAACTTTCATATTTACTGATTAAAAATCGATTCATAAACACAAAAATCGCCAAACGAATAAAGGCAAACGCCGTGAGAAGCTGTAGTGAGTGATTTACTCTGCTCACCACGGTAAAACCAACCCCAGTTACAGAAAAATCCGAATAAACTGTTCTTCTGCCAAAAATCAATGTGACTCTAAATGTTCTTCATTGGCACCGAGGGTCTCATGAACAACGTGTAAACTTTACATTAGACAAAAGCTTCTTTACAGTGGAAAAGGTTCTCAAGATTTTAAAATGTTCTTCACAATAAGAAAAAACTTCTTTTGGGGAACACAACCGCAGCTGGAAGCGACTTATTCTGAAGAGTCGCTGTTTACAGTCGGTGTTTATCAGAGCTGAAGATGCTCGTACAGTAATAACTCGAACCCGAAGCACTCAAAACCTAAAGACAAAATACAACAGCAAACAAATGTATTCAACAAGATCATGAATCCCAGACACTGGCTGTAAGGAACCGAGTTCAGTCAAGTCCTCTTTATTTATATAGCGCGTTTCACAATACAGATCGTGTCAAAGCAGCTTTACAGTGTTAAACAGGAAAACAGTGTGTTTGCAGGATGATGCAGGAGATCAACAGTGAACACTCAGTTTGAGTGATGCCATCGACCATCAGCTCTTCTTCTTCTTCTTCTTGACTCAACAACAACACGTTCAATTCAGTCTGAACCCATGACAATCTGCCGTTAGAATACATTTACATTCATGTAGAAGATGCTTTTATCTAAAGTGACTTATAAAAAAGAAACTTCACACATCACGAGGCGGATCCGTGAGTTCACGACAATCAAGCGTTTCTTGAAGAAATGAAGTCTGATTGATGATTCCAGCATAGAGTCGCAGTGAAAGAAAAGCGATTGTGTGTTTGGAGGTGTTGGAGGTGCAGATGTCCGAGCATCAGTGATTCACCGATCAATTCCTGGAGAGACGCGACGTTCGGTTGCGTTCACGGACCAAACGCGCCGAGAGCTTCATCCGCTGAAAATTGAGATTTAGTTTTTAAATATGCTTTTCATTTTCCAACGTTATATCTAAAACTATTGGAAAAGAGGTTTTTTATTTTACATATGTTTATGTGTGGCTTCTGATCTTGATGGAAAAATATATTTCAAAAGCTGATGCGGCGTGAGTGACGTCACTACGCTGAAATTAGAATATTCAAATGAGAAAACGCTGGCGCGCGGCTCTGAATGAAGCTTCTGATTGTTCCTGCGGCTGAATGAAGGGACGTCATCAAATGACTCCTGATCGCGCAGCCACAGGTGGCGTTTCAGACGGTAAGACTCTGGTTTTTGTGTCAATATTTTACACGTTTTAACCGAGTCACTGAATGATGGCGGGAGCGCGAGACCCGATTAACCGCTCAATTCAAACGTGCTTTCGCGCTTATTGCGAGTCTGGCGCTGAACCACAGACTCCTTAATATCACAGATGTTCAAAATTTTCGATCACAAATATTTATTTTACACACCAGACGTTTAAATACACGTGAATACTAGAAAAAAAAACGTCTCAAACGGCCCTCTGAATTCATTCTAGGCATGACAAGAATCATTCAATAACTTCTCAAAACAAAGTAAAATCCTCAGGCACTCACACACACACAAAACACACTATTATTTCCAAAATGTATTTATTCACTTGGTCTTATAGAAAAAAAGTAAACGTCGCTTTCGTATTTTTGGAACATCTTTAAAATTCCACATCAGTACACCAGTGTACCTCATAAAAAATCTTACAAATAGTTGCAGTAATAATAAAATCAATCCTTTAGTGCATTCATACTCATTCAGTAAAGGCTGAATAAAGTTTCGAGTCCGTGTTGCAGAGAAACGCAGGCGGTTCAGTGTTTGAGATGAAATGATAAAAATGAACTGCTGCATCTAAACTTCTCAACATATCAAATCAAAGCAGCGGAACAAACAAATCCAACAGCAGAAATGAGTACGGAGAGAACATGAAGATTATCAGGAAGTGCTGATGTGACGTTTTCATGCGGTTTGCATATTTTGGTCACAAACCCACAGTGTTTCACTCTTCAGGATCTGCTTACAGTGACACTGAACGTCAAACCGACACGCTGATGATCTGAACGTCACACAGGAATATCTACAAACATCCCACGTGAATACGAGGCTCACTGAAACTGCATGTATAATACTTACTGTACACAAATCTGCTGTTTAAAGACACGCCGCAGGAGATTTCAGTCAAACGATCTATTTCCCACGAACACTTGCGTCCACACGCGTCTCAGCGAACATCACCTGCGAGACAAACTTCTGCCCTGTAAACGTCTCGCGCTGAACACGGAAACATTTCTGGAACGTTCAGCTCATCCAGGGGTTTTCAAAGTGGAGTTCATGAAACAATGAGAGAAAAACAACATACGAGCTGATCTAAAAATGACCCTTTGTGTTCTTACAGTGAGCGGAAAAGTGAAAAATACAAATCACAGATGTTTATCATATCTGAACTTTAGTTCAGTGACAGTCATCGTATTTCTGCTTGCTTGGCATTTAGAACAAACGGCATCCCAGAATTCCGGTTAAACAGAGCCTTTACATTATTCCTGGAGGACGGGGACAGTCACACAGAGCGGCTCGGTGTGAAACACGTTGGGAGACGTCAGACGTTCTTGCTGTCCTGTATGGCGTCGACTCTCTGAGCGAGATCTTTGAACGTGGGCCGATCGCCCGGTTCTGCCGCCCAGCACTCCTTCATCAGCGCGTGAACCTGTAAGAGACACACGAGACGCGTCAGCTCTCTCTGCTCTCGGCCGCCGCCATCCGCTTACGGTCTGAGACTTTACCTCGGCGGGACAGCCGTCGGGAGCCGGCAGACGGTAGTTTCGCTTCAGCAGATCGATCAGGTGATAAACGATCATCTGGCCCTGTTTGTCCTCCCCCATCTGCTCCATAAACACCTGAGACACAAACACCACGAATTACTCCTGCGGTTTGTGCATTACTACATTACTGCAGTCAGCAGATGTTTACCATTGCTGTGCGAGTACAGTACAGTACTACAGACCCTGAGAACATTAATGCTGGTGATTTACTTGGACTGTCCGTTATTTACAGTCGGTTTATGGTAACTTGGACGTTATGATATGAAAATAAGCAACACAGCAGCCAAGATGGTCGTTTACTTACCGCCGGAGGACTGCAGCTTTTGTCGCTGTATGTAAAGAGTTCATAGAGAACGACTCCGAAACTCCAGACGTCCGACGCCACGCTGAACTTGCTCTCGGTCAGAGACTCCGGCGCGTACCTTCATCGACACACATCATCATCATCATCAACGCAAAAACACATCAATAACGCTGGATTGAACGATGAGTAAATATTTTAAGAACTGGGTCACATTTCACTCCAAACCATTGTGACAACATGTAAAAAAAAAAAATTAAAGTCTATTTGTTGTAGACCAGGAAGACTTTGTTTGCACCGCATTATTTTTATAGTATCTTTGTAATTCGTATTCATCTCAATGCTGATTCTCATTACTGTAAAAATCTTCGAGGCTTTAAGTACATATTTTTTACTTCACAGTAATGGGAATTGTGGAGAAATGTTTAATTGTCATGAAAATAACGTCACAATGCAAAACATGTTTTAATAGTCCCATGTAAAAAGGCTTGATTTTCATTATGCAGAATATCATTGCTTGTTTGTCTGAACTGTGACGCGGTTCTTGATCGTTCGTCACGGGACTTCAGCCGGACGTTTGCGAATCTCCTCACCAGAATATGGGGCTCTCGCCCGGCTCACGGACGGTGTAATACTCCTTATCCTGAGGAAGGACTTTAGTCAGGCCAAAGTCTCCGATCTTCACGCGAAACTCGCTCTCCACCAGAATGTTCCTGGTGGCCAGATCTCGATGGACGTAGCGCTTGGACGCGAGGTAGTCCATCCCCTAAACAAACACAGAGACGGAAACACGTCAGACTCGGCTCTCCGGCGGGCCGTTCCTCACCAATCTTCACGTGTGTGAAACGGGCGTTTTCAGCACCTTGCAGATCTGAGACGCGTACAGCAGCAGCTTCATGTGGTCGAAACGCTCCTTGTTCTTTGAAAGATAATCTCTCAAACTGCCGAACGGCAAAAACTCCATGACCAGCCGCAAGTTCTTACGACCTGCAGACAGACAGAGACAGACACAGAGTCAATCGGGAGAGACGCGCGTCGCAGGACCAGCACGCTCTAGCGCAGACGGACGCTCACCCGCGCTGTAACACACTCCCTTGTATTTGACGATGTTCTCGTGCTGCAGCGAGCGCAGGATCTCGATTTCCCGCTCGAAGTCTCGCAGGTGTTCGGCCGTGCTGTGCTGCAGCTTCTTGACCGCCACGACCTCGCCCGTGTTGTCCTGCAGCGGGTCGTAGCGACACTTCTCCACGCTGCCGAAGTTCCCCTGCGGACAGACACAGACGGACGCGAGTGGCGGTCTGAACCGGTAACGGTTACCGTCGACGATGGTGATGATGGCTCACCTTTCCCAGCAGCTGGAGGAAGATCAGGTGTCTGGCCTCGAACTGAGTGGGTTCCTGGTTCTCAAACGCTCCGGCGAAACCCAAAGCCCGATGCCTGCTGGGAACCGTGTCGCTCTCCACCAGCAGCTCGTAGTCTAAGAAACACAGAGACGGAGGCGTCACGCGAGCGCCGCTATATTATGCCGTTTATGTCGCGGTGCGTGTCGCTAGCGTCACCTGGCGTGAAGAGGCTGTTGAGGTCTCGGATGACGGCTCTGAACGAGGGGCGCTGCAGCGGCTCGTAGTCCATGCAGCTGTTGATCACACTGGCCAGTTCGGTCCATTTGGGAGCCGGAAGCTGGTGCTTGTCTTCGTAGAACAGCAGCTTCTGCACGACACACAAGAACACAAGTTAACGTCAACGAACGTACGGCGCAGGTGGACGGACGCGCTGACGGGATCCGTCGTACCTTGGATCCGTCGTACGCCGCGAGCGGATGTTCTCCGCCACAGTAGATCTCCCACAGCGTGGTGCCGAAACTCCACTTGTCTGCTGCCAAACTCAGGTTCTTGCTGTCCTTCACGCACTCGGGAGGAACCCACGGGATACGATCCACCAGAACTACAGACGGAAGACACAGACAACAACTCTTTTCAGCTCTCAGAGGAAGAAGAGTTCAGTAAATTAGTGGATTCGGTCTCTGTCCTGTACAAACTGGACTCGTTTTCTAAACCACACGAACGGGGCTTCGCTCACATTCTCTGGGCTGCACCGTGATGCTGATGCCCGGGTCACTGAGTTTGATGAACGGAGGCGTTCCCGTCTTTCGGTCTTCTTCTCGGGTCACCAGAACGTTCCTGGCGCAGACGTTTCCGTGGATCAGGTTCTTCTCCTCCTGCGGATCAAAGGCACGCAGTGATTTTCAAAGTCTCTCGTTAGTCTGCTGCCGTGATTCTGTGATGCTCACCAGGTGATGTAGCGCCCACGCTAGCTGTTTAGCCACCTCCAGCTTCCAGGTGATGTTGATGGTGTTGCGGTTTCGTTTCAGGTACGTGTCCAGAGAGCCGAAGCGCACGTACTCCTGCACCATGATGTCTGAAAGACATACAGACGCTTGCAGACCTGACAGAAACACGTACACGTGTGTGTGTGAGATACTCACGCTCATCAGTGCACACGCAGACGCCGTAATTGAGCAGCAGGTGTTTGTGGGATAGCTGGCTCATCATGCTCGCCGACTCAAAGAACGACTGCCGGAGAGAGAAACTCATGACGTGCCGTACTGATCAAACTCACGAAGAGAAAAACGAAAGCACTTCAGTTTTTCCCACAGTACCTCAGTGTAGTTGCGGTGGGTTTTATCTAGAACTTTCAACACCACGTCCATCTTATGGATCTCCCCGTAATCGCCGAGCTCCCTCCGGACGCCGCGGAAGACCTGCGTGAACGTTCCCTGACCCAAACCTTCCCTCTGATCACAAATGAACGTCAAGAAAAAAAAACACATCACAGTAACATCATCATACTGAACGCAGAGAGAAAGATGCGCACGCACTTTCATATCCAGTTGTGGCGTGAATGTAAAAGCCTTCTTCAGACTGTCCAAATTGTGCCTATCCAATTGGAGACCAATCAGATTTAGCAAGTGTGTTTTGGGAAAAGAAAAAAAAAAGGTTTTTACTAATCTGTTTCATGCTACATGGTTTTTGGTGTAAACATACCAACACAACAAGATGACAGAGATGAACAGTTGTGAGTCAATAATTCAGATTAGATTCCGATCAGATACACAAGTAATCAGATTTGGGCTGACAATGATCAGCGTTCTCACTGAAAAAGAGAGCGTCGGTGTGCGTGTTCAGACTCACGGTCTCCAGATCCTCTTTATGGATCTTGTGGAAGATCATCTGGTTGACGTGTTTGAATTCGGTCGGCGAGAGACACGCGTCAGAGGTTTGACTGCTCCTGCACACCAGCAGATTGGATTTATCTACAGACACAAACACACGTCATTTACGCACCGAGCGCAGGAGCGTCCGATCCGAAGCGTTCGCCGGCGCATCTCTGACCTTTGCTGCGCGGCGGACAGCAGCGGCTGAACTGGAACACGTGTCTGTCGGAGCGCAGCGCCTCCTTCTGGTAGTGCTGCAGTAATTCGCCCAAACTACCGAAACTGCATTTGGCTCCGTTGAGCACAAACTCGCCGGAATGAGAGCGAACGACCAGACAGTGCTTGAACTCCAGCTGACCTTCGTACTGCAAACACACACAGACGATCAATAAAACACACACTGACCTGCTTATCGTGTAAAGAGAGTTAATTAGTGCTGCGGTTTGATCGAGATAAACACATCCTCTGGCCTGTGATTCGATCCACATAAACGCACTCACCTCAACGACGAAGGACAGGAAGTACCTGTCGTAATCTTTCGGGCTGCAACGCAGGATAAAAATGCCTCTATGGTTTTCACATCGTCGCAAGCGGCTGATGGTAAACTCCGTCCTGAAGCAAGAAAAGGAGTTAATTTCTAAACACTCTGTGTGTGTGTGTGTGTGTGTGTGAAGATGAACTCACGACACTGGCCCGTGACAGCTGATCTGAATGGCCTCCAGCAGTCTAGGGGGCGCCACCTCCTTACACAGGTAATGATGAGCGTCTGTAGTGAGTCTGTAATATCCGTCGATCAAAGACACGAAGGACAGCGCCTCGCTCAGAGAATGAAACTCCAGTTCCTGTGGGAGAGACAGAGAAAGACGCTCCGACACCCGATCTGACCCGAGAACAGACCGTAACGTGACCGAACCTTACCAGCGTCTGACCGTCCTGTCTGTTTATCGAGACGATTCGATTCTCCACGGATCCGTCTTTAGTCCCCTGCTTTATACTGATGTCGATGACGTCGGAGAAATCGCAGTACACCTGCGGATCCTGAACAGAGAGAAAGACCAAGTCAGAGTCGCTCTCCTCGTTACACGCGATGGTAAAGTGAAGATTCTCCGTACCTCTCGGTCTCTGGCCTCTTTTACTCTCGACCATCGGATGCCAAGGTTCCCGCTGACGACGATGGTGACGTTTCCGGCGGACGGTTCGTTGACGTGAAATTGTTCGGTGTAGAAGGCCGATTGCAGCGTCTCCAGACTGACCATGTATTTGAGCTTCAGGTCTCGCGGCGTAGCTTTACACGCGCCGAACTGCTGAATGAACTTCCTGAAGCGGAAACGGATCCGCTTCCTCGTCACAAAGTGCTGATTCTGAATGTGCGCTCGCATGTTCTTCGGGAGGAACGACTTGTAACTGCAAAGGAACAGAGAGGAGATCACCAGATCGTTTGTCGGACTCTACTAGCAGCGGCAGGTCAAAGGTCACAAACTAATCACCTGTTGTGGTTGTAGATGTCAACAGGTGACTTGTTTTTTTCTTTGGCCAAACGCATCATATCAAGAACAGCCAATCCCAAGCACTCTTCCTGAAACTCCAGGCTGATGGGAACGCTGATCGTGCCGCTCAGAAAATCTGACCTCCACTGAGCGTTGGACAGACAGGATAAGAAGATTAGCACATAAATAATGTGTGTGACGACGAAAAGTGACGCTGCTCATGCAAAAATCACAGTAAAATATTACTCCGTCAGCAGCTGTTGTGTAATCTGGACTGAGAAAAACAAGATTCTTAGTCGTGTTCAGCTGCAACCTGACCCTAAACTAGCGGAGATGTTTAATGTGGAACGTAGCCCTGTGATCTACAGGGGTTGGACAGTGAAACTGAAACACCTGGGTTTAGACCACAATTAGTATGCCATTTGGCCTCCTTTTGCAGCCAATACAGCATTATTTCATCTTGGGAATGACAAATACAAGTCCTGCACAGTAGCCAGAAGGATTTTGAGCCATTCCTTTCGCAGAACAGTGGCCAGGTCACTATGTGATGTTGGTGTATGAAAACATTTCCTGACTTGCTCCTCCAAAACACCCCAAAGTGGCTCAATAATATTCAGATCTGGTGACTGTGCAGGCCATGGGAGATGTTTAACTTTACTTTCATGTTCATCAAATCACTCTTGTCACCAGTCTTGCTGTGTGTATTGGTGCATTATCATCCTAATACACGGCACCACCTTCAGGGTACAATGTTTGAGCTATTGGGTGCACAAAGTCAACCTTCACACTCTGCTCTTATTGGTGGAATGTGCGATCAGTAAAGACTGGCCACCAGGCTGCAGAAATATAGCCATGAAACCTCCAACACTATATTGGCCAGTGTTTCAGTTTCATTGTCCAACCCCTGTACATACGATGCATTATTCTACCAGTATTCACAATACAATTATCACACATCGGTTATCAGACACGGTAGCGGCTGTACATCGCGGATCTCAAAACTTATCCTCACCTGGGCAAACAGGTACGCCATAGTGACGTCGTCGAGCACGGGCGCCTCCGAACTCTTGGTGACGCCGTACCTGCGGGCCGAGTTTGATCCGCTGCCGTACCAGCCTGGAAAATAAAACCTGCAGATGAACAGAATTAGATTAGGCTGGCAAACCCAACATGCATCAGTGCTGAAGCTGACGTGACGGCACACCTGATCCTGAACAGCAGCGTCTCATTGGCCGAGGCCTCGATCTTGAGGACGTGATTGGGCGGAAGCCACACGCGGTCTTGCTCTCTCATGAGTCCGAACAGACTGCAGTACGGCGGACTGACACCTATGGCACATAAAACACATCCAACATCATGGTGGTGCGTGACCTTTGACCTGTGAACACATCCACTCGGTCTGTGTGTGTGTGTGTGTGTGTGTGTGTGTGTGGAGGACAGACGGGCAGCAGCTGCAGCATTAAAGAGGAAACCGAATGAAAAGAGGAAGTAAATGAGGGTGTGTCCTGCACACTCTCTCTCTCTTAAGCCCTTAACACTCAGATGGGTAAACAGGAAGTGGTAAGAGTGGGAACAGGAAGTTCACCAGTCTAGAGCAACACTCTATAGTGTCAGCAACACAGTAAAACGGGTCACCGCCGTGACGTCATTTATCACTGCTGCGCTTATCAAATGTCATTTCAGTGAATTGTCTCACACGGACGTCGCTCTGACGCGGACCGCGTCGTTCCGTTAGACTGACGCTCGTGCGTGGCTCTGTGCAGCGTTTGTAAGGTAGTTTGCGGCTCGATGTTTTAAGTTCTCCTGTGAATTTTTCTATGAACAGTTGCTTGCATTGACTTGAAGGTGAGATCGGACCTTCTGCTTTTATACTGAAATCTCACAGGATTATTACAATAGCTTTGAAAAAGACATGTTTGGAAGTGTAACGTTCTCCTGCTGGCACACAAATGCAAAAAGACTGTTTTCATATGTTTCTGTGAAGCAGAATCAAATGAGCCAAAGACTTTAGTGCAGTAATTACTCACGCATAGACTGACTGGCGGTCAACAGATCATTTTTGCAGATGAAGGATCAGGAATAGGGCCGATAGATTTCGCAACAGGTTCAAGTCGGTGGCACAAATTTGCCACAGTGACCAACAGAAAGACGTCTGGTTTGACAGTGACTTCTGTTTCAGCTGAGCTCTAATCATCTCTACACTGCTGACAACAGACAGCGGAGCTTTTCTACCTGCTAAATTTGGCTAATGTGACGCACCTTAACCCACGGTTACTAACAGCAGCCGTAGCTAGTTAACCGCTCGCTCTGGTTTTACTACTAAAACAGGCACAGAACGGCCCTGGCCGCAAGCATGCAGCAGACGGCGTGAGGAATGCGAGCCGCTCGCCAAACAGCATTTCTGAAAATACCAGCAGTTACACATGATTAACTAGATGATATTTTATAAAGAAATGTCTTATATTTTATAAAGTATGATGCTAATGTTTGCACACTCACAGAGTGGTTTTGGATGAGTAACTACATAAATACTCTGGCGTGAATCCCCTGTGTTCATCAGTATTAACTGTTTAATCGATCAGGACTCACCGCACTCCTTGGCTGCGCTGATGCAGAGCTCTTCTGCCACGTATTCTCCGGGCGGGTACGTCAGCGTGCTCGCTTCGTCTCTGCAGCAGTACAGATGAACCTGCAGGGCCGCGCCACACGCCTGCTTCTCCGCCCGCCCGTCACACGGCTCCATGCTAACGAACGCCGTCAAAGCCATTTATATTTCCCCTGAAGAGAAACAGACACACGTTGTAAAGAGACGTTTAGCAGAATGCTCACGAGGGGCTGAAAACATCAACATAAAAGTACTTGTCTATGAAATACTTGAGGAAAAAAATGTTTAACAATGTCAACAAGGTGAAACCTGCTTGTTTTAAATGAGCAAAAATGCACAATAATGAAAACATGATCAGTGAATGCAGATCCAGACTAGAGCACATGCAGATGACAATCACAGACGCTTAAACGTGTTTCTGGAGCTTGACGCTCTGATCGCTATCTGCCTTTACGAGACGATAAAGAGTGACGTGAACATCCTGCTCAACGCTTCAAAGTTTCATGCGTTTGGAGCGACATGAGTGAACTGACATTTGATGTCTTTTTATTCTGTTTGACTTCATGTTTATTGCACAGCACTTCGGGTCAACAAGGTGTTGTCAAACGTGCTTTAGAAAGAAAAAAGAAAGCAAATTTTGACCTTTCTGGATGTTTCCCTCAATGTAACAAATCAGACGACTCTCTGTGTAACATTTTGTCAGTTATGTTGGTATTCTGGCCAGTGCTGGGGAAAGTAATAGATGTTACTTTTGTGTTACTTTTTTTCACCTGCACTGGGCTCGCTGATTTAAAAAAAAAAAAAAAATTTAATAACAAATCCCAGAAGTTACAATATAACCCTTTCACACCAAAAGTGACATGAATAATCCTCAGACTGAAGGAAAAGTCTCTGTTTTTACACCTGCTCCTGATTTCTCTCAACACGGGACGGGAGACACGTCAGTCAATAAATAAGAAAACAACATAACTTGTGTTACTACTTTGAAAAAGTAACAACTATATTTTGTTGCAAATTTAAAATGTGTTATTTGACTAGTTACTTAAAAAAAAAATCATCTGACTACGTAACTTGCAGTACTTGTGCTGGTATCCCAACACTGGGTCTAATGGTGTTCATTGTTTTATTTAGCAGATCAGAAATCAGCCTGCTGCTCATCTCACTGCGACACTTTCAATTTTTCAGACTTTTCTGATCTCATTTTTTCCACACACACTCTGTGGCTGAAAACCACATGCAAGAAAGGTGCAAGAATTACACACTAAAATAAGCATGGTTGTGTAGTGTGACAATGGCTTCCACTCTTGTTTGGTTAATATAAAACTTGTTATCAGTTGATTTGTAGGGTAATGAACCTTCAGAAAGTCAGTAGAGCTTTACGACGACTGTAACGAGACTCCAGGGAATCGAAGCAGCAAACAAACACGACCGAATCGAACGAACGCTGAGGCTCAGACCAGCAGACGACGTCACTCCGTCCTGACATCAGTCTGAACGTGGAGACGGTGAGAGCGAAGGAACCGCAGCAGTGCTTTAACACGAACGACCGCACGAACGCCACCAGGAACAGAACAGACTCGATTTGACCTGATGCAGGAACATTCATCTGGAGGCTGGAGACGCCGCACTGTTTCAGTGACTTCACTCATTCTAGTCCAGACAGGACGCTCCGCTGTATGACTCTACCCATAATCCTCTACTCAGACCCTCAACTGTGGACGTAAATGCGACGAGATGGTCTGATGTCTAAACTGAACAATTACAGTTTGCCATTTAGCCACGGCTTGAAATGCTTGAGGCCGCGTCGACAGAACGCATGAAAAAAATCAGACGTCGGCGGCTGAACGAGACGCTGATCGGACGCCAAGATTCGTCTCCGTCCACAGCGGGACAAAAGCACGTGTCTCTCGCTGATGTTGCTGTGAGTTTCTGTGATGAAACTGATCAGAAAGAGGAAATGAAAACATCAGTGTGTATAATATTAGAGTTAGCGTGATTTAATTACGTGTGTGACAGTCACAGCTCTCTTGGGTTTTTCCTGACAAGCTGATGATGTGTTTCCACTAAAGCTGCACTTAAACTAGTTGTTTCAACAGAAGACGGCCATTTTGATTTTACAAAAGAGCCATTAAATGCAAACGCCTCGTGGCAAACACCGGAGCCGCTGGTTTGTAGCGGTGGGACTGGTTCAGAACCTCAGCACACGCTTTCACACTTCACCGGTTTACCCTCATCGTCATTAGTTCTTCTGGGGTTCAGGAACGAGAGCATCTGCCCTCTTTAATAAACGGAGCGGGTTTCCGATCGCTCTGATGTGTGAACGCGATTTGATCCGAATGAGTCATTTTGCAACCTCATCTGATTCATTGATGCGTGTTGTTGTACAGACGAGCAGATGCCGGTGTTCTCACAATTTGTGCTACCCTGTCAGATTTTGCTACCTCCCATTAAAACAGATGGTAGCATAATTCGACAGCGAAAAATGCTACCTATCAGATTTTGCTTCCAGCATGATATTAATATTGTGTGAGGCTTTATTACCGTGTACACCTACCCCAACCCTAAACATAACATTACAGTATGAAAAACACAGTGTTGGTAGCACAATCTGACAGGTAGCATTATTTGTTAAAACACCGGAGCGTGCAGCGAGGGAGGAATTGAGGAGAAACGAGCCGCAATCCTCATTCGGTGAACACAAGTGCGTTACCCCGGCGGAACTGCATGTCTGAGGTCACATTAGCGCAGCAGAACGAGGGTCAAACGGCGAATCGTGCGGCCTTTAATGCCGTTCTGAACTTTCCTTTTCCTCGCGGTTCTGCTCACAACAGAATGACAAACGGTCACATGGAGGCACACAGACGAAAACAGCAGCAGCTGAAGTCGGCGAGAGTCCGCTCGTGTTATCATGCGGCGTGCAGCGCCGTTATCTGCAGAAGAAAGCTGCGTTATCGCACAGCTGCCCGCCGAGATACCGGAGGAACGCGAGCAGAAATAACTGCACAATGCCATCCGCTGCACAAACACCCGGGAGCTGTTACCTGCTGCAAAAAAACACCAAAACAAAGCCCTTCACCTCTGCAGACGGGAATCGGACGATCCTGCCGTCGAGCGACCCGCGTCCACCGAAGTCTGAGGCTCCAGAGGAGCGTCTGATCTTCAGGAAACTGTCAGCAGCACACAAACATCCTTACAACACCATCGAGATACTGACAGCGAATAACGGAGCTCGTCCCAAACCCAGGCTCACCCCTACCGAATCCAGATCAGGAGAGCCACAGGCAATCTGATTCCTGTGATTCAATCAGACTATTGCAGTCACACGAAACCCCGGAGGTCTGATCATGAGTTCTGCTGCTGCTGTGAGTTTTGTGACACTTGTCAAAGTCAAACCACAGCGATGTGTGAAGCTGGAAACATTCAGCGGTCAGAAAGTCGAGAAGAAGAGCTTCACAACAAAGCCAAGAGCTCAATCATACAAGAAACAAACACACAAACACAAGACAACTGAGAGAAACTGAGAGAAACAGGCCACATGTGTCATGAAGGGAGTTGGATGAGGGAAAAACCCTCCAGATTCAAAGCGAAACAGAAATAGGATTTTCCTGTAAGTGGATCTTAAAAGGACAAGCGCACAGAACCGTCAAACACGGACATCAACAACGCCGCAGACACACACACACACACACACACACACACACACACACACACACACACACACACACCGACAAAACACCCGTCCGATCGCTCAGCTCCGCGGCCGCTCGATCCTTCACTCGTGTTTGCGTTCGTTTATTAAAGTTACTCACGCTGATTGTGTTGTCATGGAGACCCGAACCGAACCGCATCACCGGATCAAACGGAACCCGCGCGCGTCCGTCTCGTTCACAGCTGTCAAACTCACGTAGTCACGCCTACGGAGCGGCGGAAGAGCCGAACCTCATCTGCGATCCGGATCCACACAGACACACTCATCGCACGAACTTCAACTCCGATCACTCTTGTCAGCTGCGGCGCGCACGCACGAACGCAGCAACGTCGGTGGGCGGAGCTTCCACTTCACCCTCATCGCATATTAACGACTTAAAGAGACACTGGTTGAAGTAGTTTTGCTTCAACCCTAATCAAACGCAGCTAAACAAGCTAATCGAGGTCTGAAGGGTTACTAGAAAGCAACAGGCAGGTGAGTTTTAGTTAGGGTTGGAGCTGAAGGACCGGACTTCGCCACCCCTGGTTCACGCTAACGATTCATTCTATTTAGTTCTTTAGTAAACTGAAACCTCTATATTTGCCATACTTTAACTAAAACAAAATATTAATTGTTTGCTTAGTTATCCCTTTATTATCACACGGTGTCGTGAGCAGGTTCTCGTCCGGTCACCGTTTACAATGCAAATTTGTGTCTAAGCATTTTCACAGAAGTAAGAACAGGAAAACGGCAGATTCCCTTATGGAAACTCAACTGCTGTACTGTATTGAGCATCACAGACATAAACGAGTGAATTTCTGCAGCAGACACTATTTGTGACATTTAAAATTAAATATCAACATTTAACAAAAGGTGGTTAAAGTGCAGTACGTTTTATACCTCAGTGGTGGAGTGATGTCGCAAAATTCATCAGAACATCTGAGTGTCTACACTTGAGAAAAACTCTGAGACAAAAAAATTCTAGAACTCTGCACAAACCCTGTTCCTACTGTCTTAATTTAATTAGATAAAAGCCTTCAGTTCCTTTATGCTGTGAGTTCCGCTGCCTTATGAATACTTCATCCACATGAGGAAAATAAACACAGAAATAAATCAGTCACAGCATTTTTATAATACTGACTGGATTTGTTTGTCACCTAGAGAGAAATAATGACAAAGTACAAGAGAAATGGATAAGATTTAAAAATAAAATACACTTTATCGACGTATACAATTTTACATCATTTCATGAAAAACAATTACACTGATTTTAATCACATTAATTTAAAAACAAGCATAAAAACAAAACGCGCAGTAATAAATGAAAGTGTCGTGGCGACGACTATTTACAATATCCCATGAATCTGTGAGGAGCAGCAAACGTGATGCTGTCAGCGACGCCTCGTTCGAGTTCGTCAGGTCAGAGGCAGCGAGGCTGCGCTTTCAGAGCTCGTCTCAGGTCGCCGTAGAAGTTGATCATACCGCCGGCCATGGCCGTATCCACCGCCGTCTGCGGCAGCATTCCCCTCAGGTCCGTCTGGATGTATCCGGTCAGTAAACTGAGATCCGAGCCCTGCGCCGGCACACAGAACCAGCCGCACGGATGATTGAATCCTCGTACGAAGCCCGCTTTCTGCTCGTCATGGTCCACGCTCATGCCTGAACGACACAACAACAACAACAACACATTCGACACGTCAGATAGTCGCTTTCACGCTAGACTCTGCACACGTGACAGTTGTAATATGACGTCACGCTCTCTGGTGTCTTCATTTAAAATAACATCATGCATAAAATGTAAAAATTTATGTGATGTACTTCACTTGTAGCGAGTGCAGCGCTACAGTCATTAAAGTAAATTCAGCTGAGAGGTCATGTTGATCTTCTGTTGGTCTCATTGATTTACAGATCAGAGTTCAGCAAACTTAAACTTTAGAACGCAGTGAAATTCACATGAGCTCCATTTACCGTCTCCTGCGTTCACCTGCGTACGAATGGAAGTCAGTGGAATGTAAAATGCAGTGAAAGCGGCCACCGACGCCGGGTACACACCACACGATAATCGGGCTGATTTTGGGCCGATTTCTCCGCTTCCGACAATCCTAGGTAATGTCCCGATTATCTTGGTGGTTCTAAAGTTTATCTTTTCAGATTTCCCTACGGTGTGAGGTGCGTTAAGAGTGACCGAATCCGCTCGGAAGAACGCCGGAGGCGCCCCGATCGCGATCAGAACCCCGAGGCACGCCACACACCATAGGAGCAAAACGGTTACATCTCGGATTTGTGTCCTCGTGTTTGTGGTCGGACACATTTTGAAGATCTTTTTAGAATCTTTTAGTGTGTACCCAGCACAAGAGTCGCTCTCCTAAATCACACAGATCCGGTCCAGTCTGCCGTTCACACCAGCGGACGACAACCGGATGTGATCTGTTCTACTGTGGCTTTACTTGAGCTAAATGGCGGATCTGTTGTTTTCAGCACCGCAGATGTACCGGACGAACGCGAGCGACTGACCGCAGGACAGCAGGCCGCGCTGATAGTCGGTGGTGTAGGAGAAATCCACAAACTCCCGCGGAGAGATGATGTTCCACAGCTGCCCCGCGGTGGTGTATTTCACAACACAACGGCCCTGAAAAACACACAGAAGAACTTTCAGTTCCTTTCGTCGAGTCCTGTGTTTGTCATGTGCGCGTAAACGCCTGTGTCAAAGAAACAACCGATTTAAGTGATCTTTAACCCTAAACTCACTTCAGTTTGGTCTAATGAAAGATTCTAGAGGAGGAACAGAGAGAGAGATGTAAGGGGTTTTATTGCGGTTGTGAATCTCTTTATCTCTGAACGTTCACCCGCTTTCATAACTCAGCTGTAGATTAATTTGGCGATGCAGACGCGGACACGCGTTCACCTGGTCTAGCGTTTGCAGGATGTCCAGCGACGTGATCATGCTGTCCCAGTCCAGTCTGCAGGCTCCGGGACGGATGTAGTCCACGATCCGCTGCGGACTCTCTGCTACGGTTCCTTCGGTTTTATATCTGCAAAAACACAAGCGGGGAGCAGTCGCATAAACTCAGTTACTATGTTAAGACTGTCTCTGAGAACTAGATTCAGGTTCACAGGAGACCAATCTACCATTTTATGCATGTGAATTCAAAACGTTTTGACCCATCTCCGAGAAAATTAATAAATTAATTAATAGATAACTACCTCTAAAGACTAGTTTACGCATTAATTAACTAGCCGGTTGGAGCGGTGTTCTGCTGTTTCAGCACTTTAAACTCACAGAAATCCGCCGAACTCCTGCGATGGTTTCCTCCACACGGTCACATCCTTCTGGAAGAAACAGAGAAGAAGAACGGAAACGATCAAAACAACACGACATCCACCCGAACGACGCGGTACACGTCTAAACGGAACCTACGCGACAGAATCGACACATTTAAACGGAACTGACCGATTTCTTCGCGATGCTCCACTCCGATTCATTCAGACTGTGATACGACACCAGAGTTTCCTGCAGCTTCTCAGAACTGACGTGTGAAAACATCTGAAGGACACACAAATTAAATCAATTACAAGTATATTTAAAAAGAAAAACTGCCCATCTGAAAGACATCCATCGTTAACTTACATCCGTGAGAACTGGGATTATGATGTTATTAAAGTTAGTAAACTGTCCGTCATCTGTGAAAAGATACAAGTCGTTGTTGATGCAGTAACCGCCGAGCTGAATTCTTCAAAATTAAAGCCAATATTTTATTACTGTCATGCAATCACACCCACTCCAGAAGTGTTCTTTCGAGATTGACAAACTGTCACAAAGCATCTAAAACCACAAACAGCCGATCAAGCTGAGGACACATCAATAACTGAGTCTCACGTCTTACCGCACCGGCGATCTTCCACCGGACAAAGGTGATTTTGGTTTTTCAGCGCCTGTTGATTATTTCTCATTTCATTCAATGTCACTGCGCCGGACAGCCAATTAGAAGCGTCGACCCCGCCTTGAATATATTTGCCCTCATTTGATTGGTCAAGCGTGGCTAGAGGTGCCCAGACTCGCGAGCTGATTGGCTGTTTAAGTCTCGGATGTTACTCGGTCAGTTTCTCAGCTGCGTTACAGCATTAAGACAGCAGAGGGCGCAAAACACAGTCACTCATCAACAGTTTTAATTCTACACACAAGAATAAAATCAGTCATTCAACAAACTTATTACAGTAGAGCGAACAGATGAAGCTTCATCCACACAGAAGGATCATGTAAATATTGCTCCGAATTTGTAAAACTACAAAAAACTCAATGCTGTAGAAGAATCTGCAAAATATGCTGTGGTTTCATTTTAAAAGTCTCATATATTCTGGTTGGTGATGAGTTTCTGCATCCTGCGTATCTTGCGCTTGTTTTTGGGCATGACCTTGTTGTACTGTCCGTTTTTGATGAGGTGCTCTTTACTGTGGTGGATCTGGGCGCCGTGCTGCAGCTGAAACGAGCACAGAGCCTGAAGAGGTTTGAGAAGAACCTGCAAGAAACAGCAACGGCTCATCACTATCGGATCGTCGCACGCCTGCACGCGGCCGCTGTGCATTTATGAGATCACTAACCTCCTGAATGCTGTGGTTCTTCTCCACGATGGAGAGCGTGACGGCCGCACACTCCAGCGTCGACACGCACATGTTGGTGGGCTGCGTGCGGATCACGTACTGACTGGAGGGGGCGCTGCGGAGCTGAACCTGCCGGGACCAGCACAAAAGCGACGTCAGCGCGAGGCTGCTCGAATATCGCGTTTTCGACGACAGGAGCCGCTTGTGTCGCACAGCCCTCAGAGCAGCCGCTTAGTGGCTGACCAGAGAACAGATTCAGCCTGAATCTACAGAGACAGAAGCAGCTCTGAGACCGACCTGTCGGGGCAGCCGCAGCAGCGCGTTCCTCAGGAACATGTCTTTAGCTTGACTCCAGGTGCCGTCGATCAGGATGACGTTGTGGGCCGTCGCCGCGCCGAAATCCGCGCTCAGATCCTCCAGGTTCTCGGCGCCGGCTCCGGGATACAGCAGCAGAGTGCGAGCGTCTTTACACACGGCCGCCAGCTCCGGATACCTGACACAAAAACATCAGCAACAACACGTGAAGGCCATCGCAACACACGCAGACGCTTCGGCGAGCGCTCGCGTCAGTCACCTCTCTTCGGAAAAACGCCTCCCGACGAAAACGTTGCACTTTCCCGGAGGGAGACACGCCGCCAGGAGCGGAACCGTGCGCAGAACCCGGCTCTCCTGCAGAAACGGAAGAAAAGTCACTCGTCTGACGGCGTCAGGCTTAGGGTTCAGGCTTGGGCCGCACCATAAGTCGCATGCGATTGTCACGTGCATCTCCATCAGGAGCAGAACTAATACACGGAGCCGTAGATCACTGACAAGCCACGCAAAATCACGCTCGTAATGGAAGCTTGTCAGTGATCTACGGCTCCGTGTATTGGTTCTGCTCCTGATGGAGATGTACCGCTAATCGCAGAACCGGCTTCACTGATGCATGACAATCGCATGGTGCGGCCCTAGTTTAGGGTTAGGGCTTTGAGATGACTGGACACAAACCTCAGCCGGATGCTGGACGATGTAGAGACACGTGGAGACGTCCAGAGGACGCGGCGGGAGATACGGACACAGACACACCTTCACCGGACGACTGACGGGACAAAACACAACGTTCAGCGAGGCACCGGACGCACTCGTGACCGCAGCGACGGATCCGATTCTGGACGCCAATCGGTCTGAAGACTACGGTTTCTCCCGTCCGTCGCCGCGGTCGTCGGCGTGATGATCTTTTCAATTTCAACAGTGTTTATCACATTTAAATAATCATGTGTCAATAGCAGCACGAAAAACACATTCAACTTCTGAATAGATTTTATATTAAAAGCTGTCTTCGTAATCACTAATGCTGAGACTCTCTGGATGAGAACAAACAACGCTTGAACTGAACTATCATCTGTCTGGAGCTGCTGTATAAGTGAATCAACACTGATCAGACTAAAGCTGAATAGCCGTAGAACTGCTTTAGCTGAACTGAACTGTCTGCATGGTTTCCTTAACTGGTTCTTAACTTTTCATTAATTTTTAGTTAATTTTCTATTTATCGCTGTGAACCTGAACTGACACGATCTGTATGTAAACATCTTCTTATTGACATCATTTGTTATGATGAGAGAAACTAAACTGCAACAACTCTGATTGGCCATTGCGTTCAGGAGCTCAGCAGACTCGTCTGTGATTGGCTGCTGCGGGAACGCGCTGTAAACACAAACACACACTGGAGCGGAAGTGCTCGAATCTGTTGACGCTGTTCCTCCTGCTTTTGTTTGAGCACCTGGAAAGTAACGAACGGCATCTCTGACACACACACATTCACATACAGCAACACACACTCGTTTGAATGTGTGTGTGAACAGGCTCACCAGCATCTGCGGCAGGTCGGGCGTCTCTCGCTCCTCTCGACGGGCAGATCCGACAGCACCGAAAACCCTTCATCTTCATCATCTTCGCCATCTCCAGCTCTCTCGTTCCTTTCTTCCTCGTATTCATCTTCATCGTCATCCTCGTTCATTTCTTCTATTGTGTCTTCATTAAACCGTGAGCTCATTGTGTCATACTCCTCCAGTGTTTCACGCTTTCTTGAGGAGTGCGTTTCCGCTTCCGGTGACGTGTGAGAGAAAGATGGCGGCGCGCGGAGCGAAACGTGCAGCGGAGCGACCGGCTCAAATCAAGACTAAACGAGCGAAATTAAACGGGAACAAAACGCCTCAAGTCGAGAGGGAAACGAAGCGAGTGACATTTACACTGGAGAATGAAGAAACGAGCGGAAACTCACAGACGAACATTATCAGCGTCCCGCCGCCCGTCAGCACGGTAAAACACACACACACACTCTTCATCACTGCACATATGCTCGGCCTTTTTGAACGTGTGATTTTATATTGACTGTACTAGTGAACTCAGTGTTTTGAACCATGTCAAATGTAACAATCAAAATCGAGGAGGGTTAAAGTCACGTTTCTGCCTGTGTTTTTGCACGTGTGTGATCTCATTCATTAGTGATTAATGCACTAGTTTGACTTGAACGTTTTCTCACTTTTCAGGGCAAATGGACAAATAAAGAGCGAGTTTTGGTGTTCTCTTCTCGCGGGATCAACTTCAGGACGAGACACCTGATGCAGGACCTCAAGACCATGATGCCGCACAGCAAAGCTGGTAAAACCTGACATTCCCACACGAAAACTGTAAACCAGCACTAATGAGACAATGATGGAGTCTTACTGATATCACTCTTGCTTCGTTTTCTTCCAGACACCAAAATGGACAGAAAAGATAAACTCTTTGTGGTCAATGAGGTACAACAACAACAACAAAAAGTAATTCTGTGATGATCTGTGATTTGTTTTTCGACGTCTGATTCTAACGGCCGTTGTGTTTTAGGTGTGTGAAATCAAAAACTGCAATAAATGCATCTTCTTTGAAGCGAAGAAGAAACAGGATCTTTACATGTGGTGAGCGACACGTCCAGTTCACGTCAGAGATCGATCGCGTGTGCCGAGATCTCAGTCCCTGTTCATCTGCTCTTCTCTTACAGGATCTCGAACGTCCCACACGGACCGTCGGCCAAGTTTCTTGTACAGAACGGTGCGATTTCGTTCATTCAGTCATTTGACGAGTGTAGATCATGTCATACATGTGCATGTGTAAAATGTCAACTGTGTTTTATTTTCACTTTAGTCGTCTGCTTATGCTGTGCGAACCAAACCCAGTCATCATATATTCTTCGTTCTTCTGTCTTAATAATTAAACAGCAGAACCTTTAGGACAGGGGTGCTCAATCCTGGTCCTGGAGATCGACTTTCCTGCAGAGTTCAGCTCCAACCCTGACCAAACACACCTGAACCAGCTAATTAGGATCTCAAGGAGCCCTTGGTAATTACAGACAGGTGTGTTTGACTAGGGTCGGAACTAAACTCTGCAGGAAAGTCGATCTCCAGGAACAGGCTTGGGCACCCCTGCGTTAGGATTTCTGTATGTAAATGAGCTCTGTTATGATTGGCTCAGCTTGCTGTAGATGTGGGTGATTATATTAATGAGCTCATGGCTCATTAGTTTTGATTATGAGAATGGAAATTCATCTTGTGTTTGTAGTCCACACTCTCGCTGAGCTGAAAATGACCGGAAACTGTCTGAAAGGCTCCAGACCGCTGCTGTCGTTCGACCCGGTGAGTGAACACGCGGATCACACTCCTGTGTGTGTGTGTGTGATGATGATGATGATGATGATGATGATGATGATGATGATGTCTCTCTGTTGTTTCATAGAAATTTGACAAGGAGCCACATTACGCACTGCTGAAGGAGCTCTTCACTCAGGTTTATTTCAACATTAATTCTCTTTCAGTTTTTGCTGATTTCATCGTTAGTTTGAGTTAATCGTTTACATCAGTGTTTCACAACTCCAGTCCTCACACGGAACACAGTTCACGCACGTAGCTCTCTTCTAACGAGCTGGTGATCAGAATCAGGTGTGTTAACTGAGAGAGACATGCAAAATATGCGGAGGGCAGGGCATGAGGACTGGAGTTAGGGAAATGCTGATCTACATCAGGGGTCACACAGCGTTTAGCTCCAACCTTAATCAAACGCACCTGAACCAGCTAATCAAGGTCTTAATAGGTATACTTGTGTTGGGGCAAGTTGGAGCTGAACTCTGCAGGACGCTGGCCCTCCAGGAACAAGTTTGGTGACTCCTGGTCTACATAATAATGCAGAACAACTCCATTACGTGCACATAACTCGGTGTAAATATGTGAAACGTATGGCAAAGATCTGTAATAATACATTCTCAGCTCATGTGTTTAATCCTCCTCTGTCATTGTTAGCGCTCTGTTATTAAAGCTCGGCCATCGCTGGTGCTGAGAATCAAAAGTAGTGATTGTTTTCGAACACACTACAGATATATTGATGATGATGATAAACACTGATGCATGTGATTTCCATGCATGTTTAATTTCGGTTTCCTCAAGACTTTTTCTCTCATTGCTCAAATGACTATTTTAGTTTGATTGATGGATTTGTGATGTTCTTCTTGCAGATCTTCTCGACGCCTCGGTATCACCCCAAGAGTCAGCCGTTTGTGGATCACGTGCTCACGTTCACCATCGCAGACAACAGGGTTTGGTTCAGGAACTATCAGGTGAGCTGAAGCGCTCGAGCGTTTCGCCCGTTCGCACGAGCGGTAGTTTGTAAACGGCGCGTTCTGTGATCGTCGTCCACAGATCATCGAGGAAGACGCGTCTCTGGTGGAGATCGGCCCTCGTTTCGTCTTGAATCTCATCAAAATATTTCAGGGCAGCTTCGGCGGACCCACGCTGTACGAAAACCCTCACTTTCAGTCGCCCAACATGGTAAGATCGCTCCGGCTCTTTGTCAGGGCTCTTCTGCGTGCGCTTTTCCTCAAACTGATGATGTTTGTCGTTTTTTCCAGCAACGGCGAATGATCAGGCAGGCCATGGCCGCCAAACAGAAGGAGAGACAGATGGTGAAGGAGATCCGGAAGGAGAAACGCAAAGAGGAGCACGAGGTGCTGACGCAGGACGTGACGGACGACGTGTTCGCGACTCCGGCCGAGCCGAAAGAGCCTCCGGTGGAGCTGGAGCCTCCGGAACCTCGGAGCACCAAGAAGAAGCTCAGACTCACGGAGCTAAAGAAGAGAACGCAGATGAAACGCAAAGGCCTGCGATAACCTGTCGTGCGGCGTTCGCTCGTAAAACGTCCGTGTAAATGTTTGCGTGGATGTTATAATGGAGATCTGATCCCAGATCGGAGGTTCTGCTTCCTGAACGTAAAGCGTTTCTCTCTTCGTCCAGGTCGAGGAACAGCTCGGCATTTGATGATTTACATTCATCTTTGTGTTTCTGCTTCTTTTGTAAACAATGCAATGTTAATAAAGTATTTTATTAATGTTCAAATATGTGTTGATTTTCATTTGTTGTTGGTCGAGGTTTGTAGAAAATACACAAGACTATGAGTATCAACGACGATCATTTCTAATGTTAAAACTTTGCCGGATGTTTGAATGGTGACTGCACTTACATGAGCTGCTGTTTGGATGTTTTCTCACATATTTCATCATCACCGCAAACATGACGAGACACATTCACAGAGAGGTTTTGTTGAGTTTGTCCTGCAGTAGTGTGTTTGTTAGGAAGGCTGGGTGAGGTTTGTTTCTCATTGGAGTGCGTGACGTGAGCTCCACGTAGGAACCACTTATTCGTATTTTTTGTTCCCGCCCGGACTGTATCGCGGTGGGACCGGAAACATGGCGTTCAACTTCGGCGGCGCGTCCAGCAGCGCGGGTGAGTTCAATAAAACTCTTACAAAATAAACGATAAACATTCGTAGGTTTATATGAAAAGCTGTAAAATACGCTCACACACATAAAAAAATGACTCAAAACCGAATTAGCGTTGAGTGATCGGAGCGGCTGCTCAGTGAGCGCGTGAGACTCGTTACAGCTTCACCGTGTTCTTCGACGCTTATTTGTTTTCATGAGACATTTGTGTGTGTTTGTTATTGTTGATGACGATGACGATGACGATGATGAAGGCGCTACCGGCTTCTCATTTAAATCATCCTCATCCACCTCGTTTGGTTTCGGCGCTTCAACAACAACCACCGCAAACTCCCCTCATTCACTGAACGCGCTTATTCACGGCGACAGTGTCGTGTTCCCGGCGTTCCTTCAGATCGTCAGCTTTAAAAGGAGACTGTTGTCACGTTTGCAGGCGGTCACGAGCTGTTGTCATGGTTACAGGTCTTTCTGGCACGGGCTTTGGAGCCGCGACCACCACATCCGCGTCCACGGGCTTCGGCTTCGGATCAGGCGGCACGGGTGAGTGTGAGCGTGTGTGTGTGTGTGTGAGCGTGTCTGCGTGTATCTCTGTCTGCGTGTATCTCTGTCTGCGTGTATCTGTGTCTGCGTGTATCTGTGTGTGTGTGTGTGTGTGTGTGTGTGTGTGTGTGTGTGTGTGTGTGTCTGCGTGTATCTGAGTGCGTGTGTGTGTGTGTGTGTGTGTGTGTCTGCGTGTATCTGTGTGTGTGTGTGTGTGTCTGCGTGTATCTGTGTGTATCTGTGTGTGTGTGTGTGTGTGTGTGTGTCTGCGTGTATCTGTGTGTGTGTGTGTGTGTGTGTCTGCGTGTATCTGTGTGTATCTGTGTGTGTGTGTCTGCGTGTATTTGTGTGTATCTGTGTGCGTGTGTGTGTGTGTGTGTGTGTGTGTGTGTGTGTGTCTGTGTGTATCTGTGTGTGTGTGTGTCTGCGTGTATCTGTGTGTATCTGAGTGTGTGTGTGTGTGAGTGTGTGTGTGTGTGTGTGTGTGTGTGTCTGCGTGTATCTGTGTGTGTGCGTGTGAGTGTCTGTGTGTGTGTGTGTGTCTGCGTGTCTGTGTGTATCTGAGTGTGTGTGTGTGTCTGCGTGTATCTGTGTGTGATCTGTGTGTGTGTGTCTGCGTGTATCTGTGTGTGTGTATCTGTGTGTGTGTCTGTGTGTATTTGTGTGTATCTGAGTGTGTGTGTGTGTGTGTGTGTGTGTGTATGTGTGTGTGTGTGTGTGTGTGTGTGTGTCTGTGTATCTGTGTGTGTGTGTGTGTGTGCGTGTGTGTGTGTCGTGTGTGTGTGTCTGTGTGTATCTGTGTGTGTGTGTGTGTCTGCGTGTATCTGTGTGTATCTGTGTGTGTGTGTGTGTGTGTGTGTGTGTGTGTGTGTGTGTGTGTGTATCTGTGTGTGTGTGTGTCTGCGTGTATCTGTGTGTATCTGAGTGTGCGTGTGTGTGTGTCTGTGTGTATCTGAGTGTGCGTGTGTGTGTGTGTGTGTGTGTCTGCGTGTGTCTGTGTGTATCTGTGTGTGTGTGTGTCTGCGTGTATCTGTGTGTATCTGTGTGTGTGTGTGTGTCTGCGTGTATCTGTGTGTATCTGTGTGTGTGCGTGTGTGTGTCTGCGTGTATCTGTGTGTGTGTGCGCCCTTGCTTGCTTGCAGTGAGTCTCCAGTGTCTCTAACACACTTCTAACTCTCGCCCGTGTGTGTCTCTCTCTTACCTGCACGTCAGGATTCGGCTCTCTGGCCCCGAGCGGTGGCCCCGCCGCCCCCGTTAGTTTTGGGGGGTTTGGTTTGGGCCCCGCGGCCCCTGTGTTCAGTTTTGGCAGTAGCCTCAGTGGAGCAGGTAGTTGAGTCTGAGAGGTCGGAGGTCACGTCACTCATGATCGACTCACGTCACGCGTTCATTCGTGTCTGTGTGTCTGATGCCTGCGTTTAGCGCAGAGGTGCCCAGACTCGCTCCTGGAGGGCCGGCGTCCTGCAGAGTTTACTCTTACTAAGTGTGCTATAAACTTCCAGACAGGTGTCTTGAGGCAAGTTGGAGCTGAACTCAGCAGCACTCAGCAGGAGTGAGTTTGGGCACCCCTGGTTTAGCGATGCTCAGGTCATGTGATCAAACCCGCTATGTCCATCACCTCATGTTCAGCATGTTCACGTGTGGTCTGTGTCCACGTCTGTCCTCTCATGTGTGTGTGTGTGTGTGCGTGTGCGTGTTGCAGGTGCGTTCGGAGGGTTCGGCTCCACCACGACCTCCGCCGGCGCCGGCACCACCTTCAGTTTCTCCACACCATCAAACGCAGGTAGATTTTTGATCCAGATTGACGTAAGGGTTGTGTTTGTGTGAGCGCGTCTGACAGGAAGTGCTGTGGGCTGTCTGTAGGTGCGAGTCTCTTCGGAAACACTCAGAATAAGGGCTTCGGCTTCTCGTCCGGTCTGGGCTCGAGCGCACCGGCGGCAGCGGGCTTCGGCGGAGCTCTGGGCGGCGCTGGACTGGGCTTCGGAGGATTCGGTGGCATCCAGCCCGCTCAGAACCAGCAGGGTGAGACCCGCGAACGACCGCTTTAGATTTACAAACAGGGACTTTAATGTAACACATTTCCCATTGTGAATTATGATACCGCTCGGTCTGTTGGGAGTGATTGCTTTTTCAGAGCTAACCCCATGTTCAGAAACAAAATGCTTTAAACGAGCCAGGTGTGTGTGTGTTTGTAGGAGGAGTGTTTAACCAGCAGGCGTCTCAGTCCAGTCAGCTCTTTAACACAGCCAGCGCTCTCTCTGCCCCGTCGGTCCTGAGCGACGAGCGCGACTCCATTCTGGCCCGATGGAACCAGCTGCAGGCCTTCTGGGGTGTGGGAAAGGGTTACTTCAGCAGCAGCACACCGCCCGTGGAGTTCAGCCAGGAGAACCCCTTCTGCCGCTTCAAGGTCTGACCATGAGCACACATACACACATACAGAGACAGACTCACACACACACACGCTCCTGTAGCTTCAGTGGCAGGACAGTTGAAGTGTAGTTGCCAGTTATGCATATATAGTTTAGATAATTATAAATGCAACTCAGAAAAAAACTTTGTTCATGCTGAGATTCAGCATTTCATTTTTAATGTGATATTGTGCACCTGTTTTTTTTTTTTGTTTTAAACTTTTATGTCCTAATATTTCTGACATTGTCATAAATGTGAAAAATAGATTTGAATCATTTTTATTTGGTGGAGGTCAGCTGTTTCCTGTCTTTGATAAAGTTTTTCAGATTGTGTTGGTCTGGGGTGAAAAAAAAAAATTATATATATATATGTATGTATATATGTGTGTGTGTGTGTGTGTGTGTGTGTGTGTGTGTTGATGATTCTACAAAGGGTTTTGTTCTGTCGATTCTCTCGTAAACCCGTCCGTCTATCTGTGTCTCAGGCGGTGGGCTACAGCTGTGTTCCTGATGTGAAGGATGAGGATGGTTTAGTGGCTCTGGCTCTCAATAAGAAGGAAGCTGACGTTCGCTGTCAGCAGCAGCAGCTGGTCGAATCATTGCATAAAGTTCTGGGAGGAAATCCGACTCTGACGGTCAACGTGGAGGGAGTGCGAGCGTTACCCGACGACCAGTGAGACTCATCTCTTCCCTTTCGTTAAACTGTGTGATTTTAAATACATTTATTTTTTAATATATTTTTTTCAAGCTTGTGCTGTACGGCAGCGTTTCTCGAACTGCGGGACACTTAAAAACAAAAACAATCACCAGCGCTCGATTTGCGCTGCCTGAGCGGCTCATTCACACCGAACACTTTCATTCTTTGCACAGGAAATTATAAGTTATTCCTGGAAAACTTTCCCAAGTATGGTCTTTATCATTGGTCATAACTATGAAATAGTTCATTTGCTGTGTGTCATTTCGAAGGCTGCACCTCCGGCGGTCGTGTTCGTCAGTCGTCGTTACTTTTCTGGAACAGGAGACTCGGCGATGTATGTGCACGGCAAACACGACCTCTGGAGAGCACAGCCTTCAGAATGAGACTCAATTGAGAAGTTCTACAAATTTGATCATGAAATCGTGGGCTGAACCTACAGGCTGTGAGCCTAAAATAAATATCTAATACGCTCCATAGTTCGTGTGGAACAGACCTAAGCTGAAAGACTGAGTGAATTCACAAATAATAGTAGGATGTCCATAATAAAATGTTCAATCACAAGCACATGATTTAATTACACCTGTAAGTTTGAAATGATTTTTCTGTTTGGCGAGTCACACTGAAAACATCTACGAGCCGCGCTGTCTGCATCACGACGGCTGCAGAGTTTGGTTCCAGTCGTGTTCAGACTCTCAACTCTGCAGGATGTGAAGGACTCCGCTTGACCTTCTCTTGTGTTTGCGCAGAACGGAGATGATCATTTATCTGGTGGAACGTTCTCCTAACGGCACGTCGAAGCGAGTCCCGGCGTCCACGCTCTACAGTTACATGGAGCAGATGAACGTGAAGTCTCAGCTGCAGCAGCTGGGCGTGATCATGGCCGTCAGTCGCACCGCACTGACCCCGGCGCAGCTCAAACAGCTGCTGCACAACCCTCCCGCAGGTACGCGTGCGCTCGCGCATTATTACGGACGCTCGCCGAGGAACTCGTCTGACGCTGTGTTTGTGTGCAGGTGTGGATCCCATCATCTGGGAACAGGCCAAAGTGGACAATCCAGATCCAGAGAAGTGCGTCTTCATTAATCGCTCGTCGTTCCTCGCACGCCTGCGTGGTCTGATCTCATCAGCGCTGTGATTTTTCTGCTCAGGTTGATTCCGGTCCCCATGGTGGGCTTCAAAGAGCTGCTGCGCAGACTGAAGATTCAGGATCAGATGACCAAACAGCACCAGACCAGAGTGGACGTGAGTGAGACTTTCAGAGGCCGGTCGCTCTCGCCGACGCTGCCGTCGTGTGACCGGCTCTTTCTCTGCTGTGTTTCAGATCATCTCTAATGACATCAGTGAGCTGCAGAGGAATCAGGCCACGACCGCCGCCAAAATCACCCAGTACAAACGCAAGCTGATGGACCTCTCGCACAGAGTGCTGCAGGTACGACGCACACACACACACACACACACACACACACACACACACACATGTTCGTGAGCACCGCATGTCCTTCAGGACAATACACACACACACAGTCCTGTCTGTTCTTTCCTGTGTTTCAGGTGTTGATTAAACAGGAAGTTCAGAGGAAGAGCGGTTATGCCATTCAGCTGGATGAGGAACATCTGAGAGTTCAGCTGGAAACCATCCAATCAGAGCTCAACGCGCCGACACAGTTCAAGGTGTGACCATGAGCTGAAACACACCCACCATCTCTGAATCTGTGTGTGTGTGTGTGTGTGTATAATGTGTGTACGTCTGTTTCAGGGGCGACTGAATGAACTCATGTCTCAGATTCGGATGCAGAATCATTTTGGAGCCGTTCGTTCAGAAGAGCGTTATCGTGTTGATGCCGACCTGCTGAGAGAAATCAAACAGGCAAGAACCAGAACCCGCTGTGTGTGTGTGTGTGTGTGTGTGTGTGTGTGTGTGTAGTTGTTTTTGCTACATTGTGGGGACCAAATGTCCCCACAAGGATAGTAAAACCTGAAATTTTTGACATTGTGGGGACCAGCCTGCGGTCCCCACAATGTTAAAAAATTATTAAAAATAGTAAATGATGTTTATCTGAAAGTGTAACGATGCAAACATGTTTTCTGTGAGGGTTAGGTTTAGGGTTAGGGTTGGGTTAGGGGATAGACAATATCGTTTGGTCAGTATAAAATGTGTGTGTGTTGTGTTCAGAATTGTCTCCAGAAGTGAGATAAATCTGACAATCTTCCGTTAAGGGAATCAGGAGAGTCTGGAGAAACCGTAATAATAACTATTAACACAGAGCATGTAAACGTGAGTGTGGATTTCGCACAATGACAATCTCTCTGGTGTGTCACAAATGACTCAACAAGACATGTCATGGTAACTACCCAAGTAAGAGCAGTTTTCCTTTTCTGCTTTGAGTCTCTTTAAAGCAATTCACTTGTCTTTCATGAAGAGTCAAGTCTGTCCGAATTCTCGATCAAACAACAGCATGTATGACTTAACATTTAATATATGTAAAGCCGAAACAGTAGATCATGCTTGCAACGCCAAGGTCGTGGGTTTTATTTCCAGGGACCAAATCTCTCAAAATACAGTATCGTCAGGCGAGTTCAGCTAATGAACGTGTTCAATTCCTACAGCGGCATATCAAGAGAGACGCCCACTTACGTGAACTCCGTATTTTTCGGTAGGGTTATTTTCAGCCACAGAGAACAAAACTCCTCAATAAGCGTGTGTTTTGTTTTCAGCATCTGAAGCATCAACAGGAAGGTTTGAGTCACCTGATCAGTGTCATTAAGGACGATCTGGACGACATCAAGACGATTGAAGACGGACTTCACGACAGCGTTCACGGTCGCAGCGGGAAACTCAGCTGACGTAACGCACGGACTCGCCCGATAGGCCCGCGTCGACGCTAACGCGCAGCCCGGCCTGTCCGCAAGGGGCGCGGCAGCATCTTTGTTCACGTGTCGGATCGCAGAGCTCACGTCTCATCCCGAATGTGAGTTCGGAGAACTGATTCCTTTCTAAGCGTCTAAACGTGAGAAATAAATGAGACGGAAACGTCGGGATGGTGACGCCGATCGCTTTGTTTTGGAGCAGCGCATTTATTTTTACTCCTGCGTGTGATTGTGTGCCTGCAGTAGGCTGGAATGTTTAACTGTGTTTGTGATTTGATTAATAAAGTACGTTTCACTGAATGAATTTCATGTGTTTGATTTATTGAGTGTTTATAAAAGTTGAAGCACTGAAAATACCATCGTCTTCACTGGAGTAACACCCAAGAGAACATTCAGACGTGTTTGTAGTCAGTTCATCTGTGCAGCAGCTGCTCTTGAGGAAAGCGCGGCATCGTTTGCGTTCGTTCGCACCGATGGGGGCGGATCCGCTGCGCTCAATCGGGTGACGGCGGCGCTTCCATCTCGGCTCGAGAATGTTCCACCAGGCGAAAGGCCTCCATGAACTCGTTGATGTCGATGCTGCCGTCCTTGTTGAAGTCGATGCTTTCGGCCAGATCTGAGATGGCTTTATCGCTGATGTCCGTCTGCAGGTGAGAGCTCAGCAGCTTCCACGTCTGATGAAACTCCTCGAATGATATCAGACCTGAACACATCAATCTGATCTGAGAATACTGTTGGAGCCAAACTGAAGCTTTCATTTACAACACCCATTACAGATTATAAAGCATGTAAACACCCCATACACCTGATCTGATCACCTGAGTGGTCCGTGTCGATCATTCTGAAGATGCTCTCCAGGTTCGAATGATGCTTGTACAGGGTCTCCAGGAGGCTCGTGTTCGCGATCTGCCAGAATCCAATACGTACGCCTACTGGGTTACTGATGATCAGTGAAGCGTCTCTGTATCTGAACTGAATGGCTTTTGTTCTTTCAAGATTTGTATGTTAATCATATGCAAATATCAGCCACTTGTTATTAAATGAAATATTTCAGCAGGCTAGCATTAATTAGTATAAATATATAATAATAAATGAATCTTTTTAAATCCAGTTCTACATGTGCACTAAATCGTGAAAATATGGTCATTGATAAAAAAAAATCTCGAAGCGTATGAACCGTCAGTGTCACGGCAGAAACCGCTGAATGTGGTCTACATTCGATGGTTTTGTTTTCTCTGAGCTCACCTCTGTGTTTGGCTGGATGACGGACAGCTGGTTGACCCAGTCGTGATAGTTAAGCGTCCCGTCCTGTGTGCTGCCGCTCACCAGCTGAGACCTCAAAACCCTCCACGGGAGACCCAGACGCAGGACCTTCTCCACAGCGACGGCCCAGTGCTTCAGAGAGATCAGACCTGAGACAACAGACAGATCAGACGACGGCTGAGAGTTACGCTTTTTGGTAAACATGACTCTATATGCTCATTCTCAACATCTCTTCCACATGACTAACCTAAACTGCAACCCATTTCAGGTCTCAGAGTTTCTACTAATAAGTGGTTCTGCATTTACCAAAAGTACTGTAAGCCTAGGTAGATTGTAGAACCATTGCCACTAAGTTTCGCAACTTTGCTCACGATGCTTTTGAGAGAAACAGCCGTGGCCAGTTGGTTCAGGCGAGTTTGATTGGGGAGAACAAGGCTGGGAGTGAAAAAGGTGAGTGAGTGTGTGTGCATGCATGTGTGTATGTTTGCTACCTGTGCACTGTGGGTCGTATTCCTGAAACTCTCGGATCAGGGCAGACTTGTGTGCAAACAGCTGCATCCTCAGAGCCTGTAATGCAGAACGTTCCGTTCGTCCCACACTACACACACACACACACAATCCTGTTTGACACACATTTTCCAACAGAATCTGATACAATCAAAAACACGAATAAAACATTTTAGACTGAGCTGCACAGGATTGGTGTTTAGAGTAGAGTTCAGCTATCACACATTTATGTGGCTACGGGGTTAGGACAACAAAACTGAAACACTGGTCAGTGTGGTGTTGGTGGTTTCATGGCTATATTTGCGCAGCCTGGTGGCCAATCTTTACTTCACACTCTTCCACCAGTAAGAATAAGTGTGAAGGTTGACTATGTGCACCCAGTGGTTCAAACGCTGTGCCCTGAAGGAGGTGCCATGTATCAGGATGATAATGCACCAATACACACAGTAAGACCAGAGTGACCGAGTGGTTTGATGAACATGAAAGTGAAGTTGAACATCTCCCATGGCCTACACAGTCAACAGAGCTGAATATTATTGAGACACTTTGGGGTGTTTTGGAAGACAAGTCAGGAAATGTCTTACTACACCAGTGTTCTGCAAGAGGACAACTAACTGCTGTGCAGGACCTGTATTTGTCATACAGGAGGAGGCCCAACACCATACTAATTGTGGTCTAAAACCAGGTGTTTCAGCTTCATTGTCCAACCCCTGTAGATTTTTTGTGTGAAGGACACCCCAAAACAAGTTTTCAGATCCCACTCTGGTCCTGGTAAACCATATGTTATGGGGACACAAAGATCCAAAATCCTTGTCCTTGTGGGGACATTTTTTGGTCTCCATGAGGAAACAAGCTTGTAAATTGTACAGAATGCCATTTTCTGAAAATCTAAAACTGCAGAAAGTTTTCTGAGGTATCGGTTTAGGAGTAGGGTTGGTGTGGGGCGACAGAATGTACAGAATAAAAACCATTACACCCATGAAATGTCCACATAAAACATGAAACCCCAACATATGGTGTGTGTGTGTTTGTTCACCTCTGTCTGAGCGTCAGGTCTCGTGTGGATCTGCTGGCCTGAAACTGTTTGAAGTGTGGAATGAGGTCAGGACCCAAACGAATGTAAGCACCTCTGTTACTGCCAACGTCATAGTAATTAGAGGCTGAAAATATTGTCAAAACCTGCAAATGCAAAATAATCAACTCCTCAAAACATATTACAATCAAACTCTAGATTGATGGATGGATGAGTGTTAATGGATGGATAGCTCACCCTACCATTGTGGCAGAATTCATAACCTTCCTGTTTACACTCATGAGACCTGATGAGAAGCTGTAGTTTGTGTCTGTCCAGCACTTCCTGTGTGACATCCGGCCCCCAGTAACACCCGCCACCTCGAACCTCATTGGGGACGCAACCGTTCTGAGACATCGGGTCACTCCACAGGACGTCCACTATCTGATGAGGGTGTGTGAGACAAACTGCACTTTAACTCTCGAACTGCACTTTAACTCTCGATCGCACATGATGTCTTAACACTAAAGGACAACGTCTCAGATCGTATTTACTGCCTGCGTACTCTGACTGAAAAATGTGCTGTCCTAAATATACCACCATTCTTGTGCAGGAATTTAAAGAAGCACTTGATTGGTTGTTCAAATGTAGATATCATTACACTGGAAAAAAACTAAAAAAAACTACAAACCTTCTTAAATCAATATATGCCAATAATACATTGATGGTCAATAGTATTTTACAAAGCAAAAACTGGTAACAAAAAAATTAAAAAAATATTCTCAGCAGTGTGGAGGGATCCGGCTGCTCAACGTGATCGACTATCTGCATCAGCGGGAATCAGCTTTGGCCTTAAACACATTCTGAATGTCTCAGTAACGCTAACATCAGATTACGGCAAGTGACGGCACAGGCCAAACACGATTACTTTACCTCCTAAAAAGCTGTAAACGCAACAACACATGGTGTCTGGTCCTAAGAGCACTGCAGACTACCTACACACACAGCAACAAAAAGTACCATGGTATTTCCATGGTTTGTCTGATTTTATTCCATGGTAATGCCGTGGTATTCTTTGAAGTAAATTATGGTAATCACTCAGTACCACGGTATATATAAAAGTACCATGATATTACCATCTGATACATCACTGTACCACAGTAGTTTTTTTCTAAGGTTTCTTCAAATTGTTTGGTCATACTGTGATAAGTGAGAGAAACAGAGAGAAAGACAGCAGTGAGTGTGTGTGTGTGTGTGTGTGTGTGTTTGGGTGTTATCACTAACATGATTCAGTGGGTTTGTGTTTTCACCTGTTTCCAATCATCTGCGTCTGCCTCCAGAACCTCAGCACAATCTGATTCGGACAGCAGACTGAGACCGGCCAGGCGGCGTCTCTCTCGCAGCTCCTCCTCGACGGAGCGACCCGTCCGGCCGGACTCGGAGTGCACCGAATGCCGCTGGAGCTCCTGTCTGAGTCGGACCGGTGCGCCGTGAGTCAGAGACTGAACTCTCCTCCGTACCGAGCTGAACTCGTCGTCTCCGTCTGGCTCGAGAGCCGCTTCCTTCGGCCTCGCCGACGCTCCTCTCCTCTTCAGGGGCCTGAGAGCTGAAACGAACTGAGGGAAAACAGTCCAGAATAGAATGACTGACACGCATGAAACACAACAACATCCTCCTCCACTGGATTTCATGCGATCGAAGAGTAACGTACTCTGTGACGGTCTAGTTTGGCGATCACATTCAAGTCTGTCTTGTCAGAAATTCCTCCGTGTAGAATCAGAACTTTCTGGTCGATCACTGTTGCCAGCGGCAACCAGCTGAAGATCTTCTGGAGAAGTTTAAGAATCATTTTCCCATGAACCTGTGACGACATCAGAGAAAAGCGCTCAGTATCGCTCCTTCATGTCATGAAGATGATTGTTTGTGTTTGGAGCCGATTACTGTGAGTTCTCTCATCAGATCAAACGGGTGAAGACGTTAATATTGTAATCGTGGTTTTTGGTGTGAACAGGCTTTTGCTGTCGTAACACTATACGTTTTCTGCAGTAGCGTTTTTTGGGTGGGGGGCGCCTCTGGTTTTCTGTCAGTACTTTACAACAGATCGAGAATGAAATCAGATCAGTTAAAACTATTCAATTCATGATTTTGTTATCCAAGTGAAACGGACTTGTGTTTGTCCCCGTTTAATATAGAGAGATTAAGTCAAATGGTATTAACAGCTAAAATACTCTGCGTTGACAAAACTATTTGGACTTATGACCATTACTCCAGCAGGGACTTTAACCTGGCCTATACATAACGTACTTCTATAATCCAAATCCGTTAAAGGATTGTTAGGCTGCATTAATTAGGTCAGCCGGAACCGGGAACACTTCCCGTAACACCCGATGTACTCGTTGCATCGTAAGAAGAATGGCATCTACGCTAATATTAGTCTGCATCTTTCTTATTCCAAGGTCACCGTAGCCACCAGATCGAGTCTGTATCCAGATCAGAGGGTCACTGCAGTCCCCCGGATCCAGTCCGTACCCAGCACAGATGGTGGATCAACACCTAGAGAAGACCTCTACATCCCCGAACATCAGCGGGAACCATGTCAATTAGATGAGCCCCAGAGACGGACCATCAATGAGGAGCTTATTACCTAGACAGCGCAAGACCACGGAACCAGATGAGTCCTCTGCGATCTGACTTTGCTGCAACATGGAACTTTTGTATTATTGACACACTATTGTGCTATTTAATACTGTAAAGTTGCTTTGACACAACCTGTTTTGTTAAAAAGCGCAGTATAAATAAACGTGATTAATTGATTGATAATGGCATATTATTCTAAATACATACATGCAAATGGATCCTCACGCCTCTGAGTCATTGTTACACATAGACATTAATATAGAGCTGAGTGTTTCTGTAGGAATTTTTGCCCATTCATCCAGTAGAGCATTTGTGAGGTCAGGCACGGACGCTGGATGAAAAAGCCTGGCTCACAATCTCCGTTTTCAGTTCAAAGATGTTGGATGGGGCAGTCAAGTTCTTCCACACCAGGCCCATCCAACCATGTCTTTGCGCACTGGGGAACAGTAATAGAAAAGGGCCTCCCCAAACTGTTCCCGCAAAGTTGGAAGCACAGCGATGTCCAAAATGTCTTGGGAAATGTTAACACTTCAGCCTAACTTCTCTGAAAGTAAGAGGCCGACCCCTGAAAAACAGCCCCAAACTTTACAGGCAGCACAATGCAGTCATGATGGGAACATTCCCCTGGCGTCTGCCAAACCCAGACTCGCCCATCAGACTCGTGTGCTTGGTTGCTCCACTGCTCCAGAATCCAGTATCTGTGTGCTTTGTGATGTGAGGCTTGCATGCAGCTGCTCTCCCATGAAAACCTATTCCAGGAAACATCATGCTGCACAGTTTTTGTGCTGATATAAATGCCAGTGGAAGTTTGGAGCTCTTCAACAAATCGTTGACGATTCTTACACACCACGTGCCTCAGCACTCATTGACCCGCTCTGTGACTTTATGTGGGCTTCTTGCTGCTGTTCCTCTACTCTCCTCTACTTTCCGACAATACCATTTACAGTTGAGTGTGGAATATATAGCAGGATGAAATTTGCCAAACTGACTTATTGCAAAGATGGCATTCTATCCACAGTAGCACGCTTCAATTCACTGAGCTCTTCAGAACACTTTTTTTACCACAAACGTTTGTAAATGCAGACTGCATGGCTTACACTTATGGGTCTGAATGAAACACGATAACATTGTGCTAAATATTGAAAAGTTCTTGCATTTTTCATGTACAGAAGATAGCGGTGTCAAAACAATCCCTGGTCGCATGGATCTGCAATAGTCAAGCCTGGCCAGTAGTTGAAAGGAAAGGAAAGGACGTGACGTGTGGCCAAGTATGGTGACCCAAACTCATTTAACCCATCCAAGTGCACACACACAGTAGTGAACAAATACCCGGAGCAGTGGGCAGCCATATTGCTATCGCTTCGGCGCCCGGGGAGCAGTTGAGGGTTGACTCACCTCAGTCGTGGTATTGAGGGCGGAGAGAGCGCTGGTTATTCACTCCCTCCACCTTCAATCCCTGCCGGACCTGGGACTCACCTGTTTGGCGGTGTGACTTTGTAAAGAAACACTACATGAACATGCATATGCATGAATTCACATTTTTGTTGGGACATCAACGGTATCGCTATCAAAAAGTTACACTTTGAAACCTGTTTTCAAAAGTTTTCCTTTTCAGACCCCTAAAATGCTGTTGTCGTGTGAAAGAATGGCCAAAACACATGAAAACGTTTTGTTTTTAGTTGGAAGTAGTGTTGTGTAAACAACCCCTCAGTCTGGAACCTTCAATTCCTTAAGAAATGTAAAGTATAAAGCAAACGGAGTGCATGCAACACTCATCTACAAGACAATGTCTGAATGGAGTGTGTATGTAAATAAAGCGGTCCAGTGATTTCATGACAGTTCTTATTTGCTAATGCAGACAAACCGCCTGCTAATGTGTGAATGGACGGACAGATGAGTGGAAGGTGTAAATCCTCTTAGAGCAGAGGTGTTCAATCCTGCTGGAGGGCTGCAGAGTTTAGCTCTAATCGCAATTAAACGCATCCAAACCAGCTAACGAAAGTCTTCAGCATCACTAGAAATGTCCAGGCGGGTGTCATTGAGGCCGGTTGGAGCTAAACTCTGCTGGACGTTGGTCCTCCAGGAGCAGGATTGGACACGCTGCCTTAGAGATGAGTGGTGGACGGTTAGTTCACCTGGTATTTGCCCAGAACTTCCTTAGTGAAGCCATATCTGCATGAAAAAACAAAACAAAAAGATTTTCCATTTTATAATGTATATAAATCCAGTTCTGTCAGATCCATTCCATTGCTCACTAACACAAATGTAGGTGATATTATATATCTAAACATATATATTATGTTTGATTCATAACATCACCTCAGATTAACGATGTGGTCCTCGTGGTTTCCTCTGTTCAGATGCACGTCGTGTGGATACAGCAACAGAAAAGCGAACAGAACCAACAGGATCTCTATGGACTCTTTTCCTCTGTCCACGAAATCGCCGTTGAAGACGTACGGCGTCTCCGCCGATGGAAAACCGTTCTAGTATTGAACAAAAATCCGTAACTGGCACATTCAAATGCAATGAATTGTGGAAAAAAAGAATTTTACTGACTTTGTAAAAGATTAACAGCAGATCCTCAAGATGGCCGTGTAAGTCTCCTGCAAGAGTGGCAAAGAATTAAACTGCGCTCGTACCCTTAAAAAACGGCACGTTTCGTCGCAAGACGCCGTGGGAATGAGTGTGTTACTCACCACAGATGGTGATCTCTTTGTGTTTGCAGGTACACACGTGACTGATGTTGGGCATCAAGCGCAGGAGCGTCCACGTCTTACCCAGCAGCTGCAGCACGTACCGCGCGTGGAGCTTCTACGGAGAGAGATCTGCGCTTAAACACGCGCACTCCTGCCGCTTGCGCTGACAGATGAGAGGGACTGAGGGCGGCTCATTCGCTGGTTTTGTAACGGTACGTGAAGCCGTTCTGCTGCTTTGACAGAAATGATCATACCTGTTTGTTTTTGAAGGCGTCCACCAGCTCCGTGACGTTGGAGATGGTCAGCGGGAAGGAGAGATGGGGGCCGGCGTAGACGTCTGGAACCTCAATGTCCTTATAACAGAAGTGTCTCTCCCACTCTGCGTCCTGGAACAGGTCGCTCTCGCCAAACATCTGAGAGACGAGATTCCCTGAGAGAGACGGCCAGTGGGAATCTGTTTAGTGACACTGACACTTTAGTGACATCATTCGAAGAATTGAGAGTTTCTTACTTTGGCTGTTGGCAGAACTGAAATGATCCATCAGGTAACTGAAGAAATTATACAGCTGCAGGGACACAAACAGCGTGAGCGTGTTTCATGCGTAAGTCTCTGTGACTCTAAGTCTGTGCTTCATTACTGCTGGAAATTGTGTGTATTGTGGAGAACATCACCTTGATATGATCCTGTTGCCCAGAATACTCAATAGACTGAAAGACGTTCCAGGTGCAGCGGCGTCTCATCTCCAGCCGTGCCACATACTGACGGTACCAGCGCTGGATGAGCAGCGCCGCCCGCATCGCTACACAGAGCGACAGCAAGAGAGAGATGGACAGAGAGACAGAGAGACAGACAGGGACGGTCAGGCCAGCAGGAGACGTGAGTGACGGTGATGTTTCTTTAGACTCACAGAAACGTGAAATCTGTCTGACCTGTAGCTGCTGCACGTGAGAGAGAAAACAACACGAAAAACAGAGCGCTTGATGTTCATTCACAGTCACTGACAACAACGAGTCATTTACGGAAAAAAAAGAGTGAAGGAATTACCTGGAACTGAGATGTTCCCTAAAGAGAGACATGACAGAGACACAGAAGGACACAGCAAAGTGAGCTGTATTTCTCTCAGTCATTTAACGGTTGTAGTGTCAAAACCTAAAATCATCATTCACGCACCTCGATCGCATGGTTTCAGTCGCAGTTGGTTTGATTTTGTGACTCCGCATCCCATGTCACGTCAGCCGTTGCACACCTGTGAATTCATTCATGTTTCTGATTCTGATAGTCTGAATTTCACTTTTGAACAACTGTAAATTGTAACGTGTCCCGTGCTCTAGGATTGATTGATTGCTAATAAAAATAGAAGTCTCGTTCTCCGTTCCCTAACCTGTCTTGAGTAATTTAGCTCCAATTCTACAAAAGACCTCCAGCCGCTGTGCTTCAGAAAACAGCAACAGAGCGCCACACTCACCCGGTGAGGGTCTGTCAAACTCCCTCCATGTCGGCAGAGCCCGTGAAGCCACCGGCAGCACAAAGTGTGACAAACTTCACTCTCGATGAACCTGGAACACCTGCGCAGAGAGAGACAGATGGTGAAATGGAGCTCATCCGCGTGACCGCTTCATCAAAACAACACGCTGCGGCTGGATTAGGGTTAATACCGCGGCTCGGCTCCAACCCAGAATAGACGGATAAAGAGCTGCTAAAGGCCGCCGGCTCCGTGTGCTTGAGCCTCTCGCTCCACCGTTCAGAGCTGACGTCTACCTGACAGAACGCAGCCACAGAAAATGAAGCATGAACTTATCTTTAAGTGATGTTTTATTAACAAATTTCGGGAGGAGTTCGCACAGATAATTAACACGGCCAATTCACCATTAGCAATCACACTCCCTATCCAAGCACCTCAACAGAATCCCTTTAAATAGCCAAGCAGTCCTACCTTCATTTATCTCTAGTTTTTCAGCATCCCTCCACCACCCCGTCTCCTCACCTTCAGCTCGGGGGGGAGCGCTCATTGGGTTCGGGCCAAATGCCGAGCTCGGACCGCTCTCCCTGGGCAGGGGGGGTGCCCCGGGCTCGGGAATGATTACCGAGCTCGAGCCCTCTCCCGGACAGCACGCCAAACACGCTTAACTTTTATGCTGTTTATTATATGTAAGCGCGAACTCGTGAAATGTTTGTCATTGGAACAAAAAGACCAGTTCTCCACATTCATCACTGCTGTATTTAATAGGCCTTAGTATAAAAATGATGGAATTCAACCAGATTTCTAAACATGTGCTACATGATTTCAGTACCATCACGGTACACTTATACACTCATGATTTGAATACCCTGGTGAAAAAACCAGCATATGCTGGTTAGGTATGTTTTGATGCTGGTTTATGCTGGTCTTAGCTGGTCATGTTGCTGGTGAAGGACCAGCAAAAACCAGCAAAGGACCAGCAAAAACCAGCAAAGGACCGGCTTAAACCAGCATCAAAACACACCTACCAGCATATGCTGTTTTTTTCACCAGGGTATTTAAATCATGTGTGTATAAGTGTACTGTGATGGGACTGAAATAATGTAGCACGTTTAGAATTGGTGAAAAAAGCGTGTATGTGAATACGGTCAGGCTTACGCCAGAAAAAACATTTCTCGACAGGTCAGCAGTGAATGAAACCCTATAAGAAGTTGTCCTCCAACGGCACCGATTTCTCAGAACGACAGATAAACGGTTGTTTGTTTCTTTAGATTGCCGTTCACACGCAGGTGTTGGAATTCCTCCTGACGCAAGGGAGTTACAGCGCGACAAACTCAAGGACAAACACAGCCAGCGCTCCTTTGGTTCGGTTCATCTGAGGTCAGAAGAGAAACTACAGATGCTACAACAGTGTCCGGCTTTGTATTTCTCTTGAGAAATGACCTGCGGAGTCAAAGAAATATCAGAAAGGATGGTTCTCATGTTCATCCCTGACCCTGTAAACACAGACTGATTAGTGATCAGTAACCAGGTTTTAACCCCAGTCCTGAACATGTGCACACAGTTTTGCAAGGCCTTACTAACCCTCTACATTTTAGGCCCGTCGCGATGAATCCATCTGAAATTCATATCGGCTGATTCTGATGAACGGCACAAAGCTCAAATAAATATTTGATTTTCAAACTGACCTTACGAAAAAGACGTTTACTCAAGTGTGCTATTAGTATGCTTCTTTTAAACTAAAAATAGGAAAGTATACTTAGGATTAGTCTACATTTTATGTACTTCTCAGAAATATACTTAAAATGACATTGAAGTATACTTGATTTATACTTAGTCTAGAGCAATATTGTTCCCTGAGAATCTATGTTTTCATTGTTATATGGTAGGGGGCGCTATTATCTTTTTGTTTGAAATGTTGTTACTTTTTATTATTATTTATGAAGCATACTCACATTCAAGTGTTAATAAAAAGGAATGCTATGAAGCTAGAATAAAATGTTTTTGTTTACAAAACTGATCTTTCTTTTGATGTTTTGTATGTTCAGATTTTCATATAACAAAACATATATAAATTAATACCTAATAGTAGTACATAGTAGTATACTTAAAGTATGATGTAAAGTTCATTTAAAGAAAACTTACGGATATAAAAGTAATAAACTACTAGTTTATTAGTAGAGTATACTTCAAAGTGTACTAAAAATGCTCCAAGCATTTAATTGGTCAACTATCAGTATACCTATAAGTTCACTTTTAGTATAGTTGCAGTACAAACTAAAACATAGATATAAACTAGTTTTGTTCTCAAAGTTTACTACTGTTATAAAAGTATACTTTTGTATACTAGAAAGTGGGCCAATTTAGTCCCAATACGTTTTGAAATAGTACACTTACAAGTATACTGCTAGTACACTGACATTTGTAAACTTACTACATAAAGTATACTTAATAATATACTTAAACTTTACTTAAGTATACTTAATCAAATAAACTTGAAATATACTTCTTTTTGGTAAGGGTACTCTTGCGTGACACGCTCGAGAGTGTTCAATCTGTCAACTGTCGACGTGTCCTGGGAATGAGGCACGTTCACGTACCGCACAGACGCAGGCCCATTTCACGAATGGCTTCTTTATTTGTGCCGCATTGCTGTTCTTTCTGATCTTTTCATATTTTCCATCTGTCGTCCCGCAGGTTTGAGCTTATCGTCTTTGCTAGTCTGTAACCGTACGATAGTGTTTTTCTCAATTCCACCTTTATTCTCCACCTCCTTTCCAACACCATCCGTTTGCTCGACATGAAAACAGTGTAAAATATTCCAAGGCCAAGTTCAGCCTGAGCAGATAAATCCCCGCTTTCCCAGGCCGCTACAAACAACATTCATTCATTCGTCTCCAGTGGCAGCGAGAGTCCAGAGAGCGGCCATCACAAGACACGAGCGTTGACCTGTAGTCCGCAGTCATGCGTCTGGCGTTGTGCGTCGTGGTCGTGCTGTTCGGGTTTCCACTCGGGAAGATGTTTGTTCTCCATCCTTCACCTGAGGCTTCTTCTGCGAACGCCAACAGGTAAGAGCCGACGTTCGACGTCACGACGAACGGATCAAAGAAGAACATGTTTTCATGTAACCGTCCTTTTGTTCAGGAGCAGGTTCTGGGGAGAGTTTCATGCATTTGTACAGGTAGATGTGCTGTTAGTAGGAACTCCCATTACAGCTCGTTCACCGTGAACCATCTATGAGTCCAGATGAACCTGAAGTCTTAGTTTCGGTAGAGGTTCAGGCTGATTCATTACAGTAGCGTGCTGTTCTTCCACTTGAGGCCATCACATTGACCAAAAGAGAATTACTGGTTATTTTGGGAAAATGTTTCTTGCTCTGGATTCTACTGTGGTGTTTTGTTGTGTACTTGGGTTGACTGCAAAAACACATGTAAAGTTCTAGAGATATAAATGAGGGCATCTCCCTTCTTCTCCGGTGTCCTGTTACGGGGTCAAACGCTGAGCCTTCACAAACACGCCGAAGCTCCGGCAGCACACGGCTGCGCTCCAGAACATTTGGCTGCGATCTGACAGGCACACACACACACACGTCGTGTTTCCGTGTTTTATGGGGACATTCCATTGGCGTAATAGGTTTTATACTGTACAAACCGTATTTTCTATCGCTCTACACCTAAACCTAGCCCTCACAGGAGACTGTGCACACTTTTACTTTCTGAAAAAAACTTGTTCTGCATGATTTATAATCCTGTTTCCTCACAGACTCTGCAAAGGTGTGATTGACGATATGGGTTTGCAATGATATGTGTTGTTTTCTTTTTTTTCAGATGCAGGGGAGAACTGGAAATCAGGAAAATCCTTCTGGAATCTCTAAACCTCCAGCAGGAGCCTCATGTGTACGTGTCAAAGATGAATCGTCTGCGTGACAAGTGGAAAGGCGCTTTCAAAAGCAGGCTCCCATCCTCACCAGGTACCCCAGAGATCCGGCTCACGTAAACACCAGGTCAGCCCGGTTTCTGCTAAATCTGATCTCTTGTCTGTTTAGCAGGTAACTCTACATTTCCTGAGGATTCTGGAAACTCGACGTGCTGCAAACGTTCCTGTCAGGTCTTCATTAAAGGTGAGCCTTCAGATGCATCCTGGTGTGACTGCTTTGGTTGTTAAAACCAGCATAAACGAAAGGCCGTTCAACTACGATAAATACTTGGTACCATTTCTTTCCGTTTGATTTTGGGGTAAAATGTGACCTGGGCAGCCGTGGTGAGATTCGGCTCATCGTGCTTGTGTCTTCTTCCGTGTGAATGTGTCAGATCTGGGCTGGGACCGCTGGGTGGTTTATCCAGAGAGCTTCACCTTCGTCCAGTGCCGATCCTGCGGCGTCAAGAGCGCAGACGCGGCCACGCAGGTAAGTGTCCTCTACGTCCTGTTCGGCTGTCTTATTTTATGTTAAGAAAGGCTTTACACAAACATTTTTCTCTCATCTGCTCTCTGGGCTCAGGCGTGATCTTAATTGTCTTCCCACAGCGCTGTAAGCCGACCGCTCACGGCATCCTCCCGTTCGTCTACGTGGACGAATGGAGCAGTTTGGTTCTGTCCTCGGTGAGTCTGATCCACGAGTGCGGCTGCGACCCTGGAGAGAAAACGCAGGACCCCGAGGTCACGACCCCGTCCTAGAAAGCGTTCCTGACCCACAGGTCACGCTGACCTGCGTGACTATCGGTACAGAAACACAGTAGAGAAGCTCGGCTTTTTGGATTCGTAGGTTTATAGCTTAGCAAACGTATTTAGCGTCTTTTGACTTTTGCTGCTGCTGCTGAGAGGTCGGACTCTAGTGGCCTTCAAGAGTGGAATCACATAAAGTTCTCAGAAGAGACAAAGTTCTCAATCTAACCCTGTTATTTGAGTTTCATAGAAATGCACAATGGACCTTCTGTTACAAATCAATTCAAGGCCAAATCTGTGTTGAACTTCAGGCTTTTATGGGGCTGCGGTTGCAGTCTGGCCTGATTTCAGTGGCCTGAAAAAATGCTGTCGATCAGCTCTGCCAAAACCTTTTTCTGTGCGAATCTGAGGGTACGTCCAGAATTAAATGACATTCTTCTGTCAGTTATTTCTCTAATGTGGCATCGGGCACGATCGTTAGCGTTAACGTGCCTCTGCGTGTCGGGAAACGCCCAGTCTTCTAGAAAACAATCGAATAGTTTGATTCATTCCAGCATGAACATTTCAGCTTCGTGTTTGCAAAAACCAACTGGCCATAAATCAACATCATTTCAAATTCAATGAGTTTTCAATTAATGTTTCATAATTTAATTTCCATGTTGTTCACACCATTGTAAGAGAAAATATCAAAGCCACTGAATGTAAACCAGGAAGGATAAACTAACGCTTTCACATGCATGTTTACCCAGTATTTAACAAGATTTACACACTTTATATCAAATGTATCAGCAAAATGTTTTATTCAAGAAAGATGTGATTGTTTTACTTTATAAAAGAAGCATTCAGCATTTATTTCTCTTTTGTCATGTGTGTGTATTTGTGTGTGTTATTTCTGGCAGCTTCTGTGAGTAACAAAACAAATGTTGACAAGATTTATCAGAATGAACCCATATGAACTTCTTTTCTGCTCACTTTTCAGTGGTTAGTAATGACTGCAGCCGCAAGTTACTTGCAATGCATTCTTAAAATGACGTCTTATTTTGGGAGTTTATTGGCAAGCACTGTTTGAAAATGTGTGTGTGTGTGTGTGTGTGTGTGTGGCTGTTGCGCACTCAGTAAAAGAGTCCAGAGCCTCGACAGCTCTCTGTTCCTCTGCGTCTGGCTTTGACCCCTCGTACAGATGAACTCCACAGACCTGCGGGGCGTCTGACCTCGAACATTACAGAGAGAAGACAAGCAAACAAACGCAGGAACGCTCTGCAGCGGACGACTCGTCCTGTCCTGAAACGCCATGGCGTGTGTGGGATCTTCCTGGCTGCGCTGGGGAACGCTGCTCTCTGTCATGTTCTGTCTGTTCGCTCAGGAGAACAGCTGGGAGTGTCTGGACAAGGACACGAGTGTTACTGAAATGTCCAAGGACGTTGAGATGCCATCTGAGTGTGTGTTAGCCTGCACGGCGCTCTCTTACAGGCAGGTTGCGGACAGACAGCAAAAACTCACGGTCCGCTTCAAAGACTCGCAGCCCGGTGAGAACCGTTTCCTTTCTAATGTGTGTTAAATGTCTTAAACAATCAGTTTGAAACGAATGCAATGAGGCTCTTTTTCAGGGTCTGTCGTCTTGTCAGAATGAAAACGAAAAGCACCAAAATCCAAAAAGACAAACGCTACAGAACAGTGCCAAAATCCTGCACGGTTTATACACTAGATGCAAATGATATGGTATTTTAGTTCACGATAATCATGATAGCAACCAGTGTCACCGATGTAATCATCAATCAACGAGTATCACACACACACACACACACATAAATGGACCAGCCACGTTCATTTAATCACGCTCATTTCTCTGTTGACTCTCCGCAGACGACTTGGGCGACTTCTGCTGGTTTATTCACAGGAGGTGCAGCACATGGGATGACGTTTTTGTTGTACTGTCAGTCAATGAATCCGTTCCGGACGGAGAATCGATTCGACTTCAAACCAACTCCCCGACCCACCTGAACCCCGTTCAGGCCCACGACTCACCGTCCGTCATCCCCGACGCCTGCGGCCTTCGCTTCGACGTCACGCCACACCTGAGACACCTGCCGCAACACACTCTCTGCGTCAGACTGAAAGGCATCATGGGAAACCACTTAGAGTGTCCACCGTTTCTAGTCATCATAAGGAAAAACCAGTGAGAGTTAGACTGATTCCTGGATCAATCTATAAACATTAGGAGACGCAGTGAAGACGTAGACTGTTAGAGGTTAGCGGTGTGACATTTAGGATGTTGCATTTCCATTTTAATTCATTTGGACTGAAATGAATGAATGAATGAATGTTTCAGCAATATGTGAATGGTCTGTGTTTTCAGATAAACTAAATTTCCAGCTTTAAATTTGAAATACACATTTTATTTGCTTTTATAAGCGTTTCTTCAAGCAGGAATAAGCTACAGTGATGATATTCATACTGCATGTGCTCTATTGGCCCCTCTATTGGCATCCTTCCTGGATAAAATCAGCCACATGTGACCATTCCTTCTACAAAAAAAAAAAAAAAAAATCATTTTCATGATAAAAAAAAAAAAGTTTTTTGTTTTAAAGATCTGATTTTTGGTCATAGTGTCTAAGCTGTTTGTGTGACGCACTGTAAAAAAATGCAACATTTTAATCAGTGCTTTCTGAGCTTCTAATAGGCATAGCTAGCGAATGTATATTTTGTTAATAAAATTCTGAAAGCTAATCTCTGTGTCAGCTGTGATTTCATATTAATATGATATTTGGATTTTAAATCTGTCAGTGATGGGATTGCAACAGTTATAGAGAACAAAAATGTCTCTGTCACGCGCTCACACATATCACATTTGTTTGGTTAAACAGTACAAACAGAGTTGAGCATCATCATCATCATCATCATCATCACTCAAATACTCAGTAAGTACAGTAAGTTTATTCAGTCAGTTTTATGCTTGATGTTCAGAACGGCACAACTGTGAGCAGCACAGTAGTGAATGATTTCGTAAGTTTATCTCTACACTTATAACTGAGCTGTAGAGTTCAGTCGTCTTCTGTCAGCCTCAGCCCACCGATACAGGACACAACACGGAATCGAATGTGTGACGCTGTTAGTGTTGCGCGCCCCCTCTGGCGGAAGTCGGAATAGCACACTCGTGCTTGCAGAAGGGGGAGTATGGTAGTGAACTGCCCCGAATGCAGCCTCGGTCTTTCGGAGTCTCATTAACAGTGTAATCCGAGCTACATTGTCTTGGTCAGTTAATCTTGACGGTTCGAACAACGCAGACTAGTACTGCTTACGTTGAATTACATGACAGTTGATAACAAAAATTATTTTACAGCAAGTGAAAAGTGCAATTAAAAAAGACAAATCTAGTCGAAGAAACCGCTTGATTTTATGCTATATTTGACCTTAATTTATTTTATTTAAGCGTGCATCTGAAAGCGATTACTGTCAGTGTCTGTATTTTTACATATATAAGTCAGTACCACTGTGTTACTATTTACTGAAAATCAGTATCGCGGCGCTTCCGTCAGGTTGTGATTGTTGGCGTGCGCGCTCGTGCAGTAACTTGTCCATAAAAGGAGTGGTAAGCCGGAACCATTTAATACTGCACGGGGGAGTGCACTGCACTTCATGATTGCGGGCGAATAATGATAGGAATTTACGTTTAATTATTAAAATGTGAACAAAACGAGTCTACTGTTTAACATATAACGTTAGTTCAATCGTGTCTGTTTGACACACTAATGTGAAGCATCTTGAATCAGCTGATCCTGCCCCCGTGAGTGGACGCGTCCGCGGAGCTCCATTCTGCTGGAGAATTCACTTCAGTCAAACTGCGATTTCTGAAAATCAGCGTTGATTTCTAGATTTGATGAAATGGGATAAATCGGCAGATCGCGTCGTCATGAGCGACCGAAAAACGACGCCTCACAGCGGACAGTACAAACCGAGAATGAGCGGGGGGAGCAGGTGAGAAAACTCTGGAAAAACGAACGAGGAAATAAAACAAGTAAACACTTGCGTTTCCACAAAGTCTACAAACACACACCAAACACACACCGACACACGAGAAATGACAAATGTGAACTTAAAACGAGCTGAAAGGGTTAGACTCGAACTGCCTGAAGAATAAATGACTTCTGAATACATGAATGAACACAAACGAAGTGAATATGAAGTGACATTACGTGTAAATATGACGCATAAACGCTCGTGTGTGCTCGAATCACCTACTGATCGAAACGATCTGACTTCATCTCTTCAAAAGGATGAATGATTGCTGTCCAGTTAATTTTTGTGTGTGCGCGTTCTTTTGTGTCTGTTGTGTAGTGAGTGTGTTGTAAGATCAACGTGAGCGTGAGTGTTTCAGTTACTTTTAGGCCGGAACAAAAACACATTCATTCATCTGAATCAACAGAAAACAGAAAACACACGTCTAACATGCGTCCAGATACTGCAGGTGTGTGTGTGTGTGTGTGTGTGTGTGTGTATGACGACCTTCAGTGAGCCGATAATCACATTAAGAGTGCTGTGGTCGCACATCAACACAAACACACGTGTGTCTGTTTACACTGGACGATTCTGTATCGTTGTGTTTCTCTGCTTTGTGTTATTATGTGAGAGCCAGGAAGTTTAGACGAGGATGAGTGTGTCATTATGGGCTGGAAGGTTAGGTGGAATAGAGTTGTTTATGCAAAGCTGCAACTTGAACATTAATACAGAGATCAGATTCAGGTGTGACTCCTCTAATCAGAATTCAGAATTTGAAATATTTATTTTTGTATATATATTTTTTCTGGTTTTGAATACCATTTTTTCTTCAGATTTTCAGCATGAATGACCGATGTTAATTGTACCGTTATATGACCGATGTGATGAGCAGGTCTCCGATCTGCGTAAGTGTGTGTGAGAGAGAGACTTAATGAAGAGCAGATGTTCCTTACACACTTTTCCCTCAGGACACACACCTGAGACACACGCAGAACACACCCTTCAGAACATACAAGCCTCTTTGTGCTTTTATTTCTCCTCATCATGAACACACACACACAGATCAGATGTGGCATGCGTGTGTAAATGTTGAGTTTTAATAGGAACAAGTTGATTTTAAGTTTGTATTTATGTTTGTACCCTGACTAACATCAGTGTGTGTGTGTGTGTTTTCATGCAGTGTGCAGATGGAGGATCGCAACATGTTGCGGCGGATGGAGAAAGAGAGAAGGAGTCAGGAGGTGCAGCAGGAGGAGACGCAGTATGACAGAATTGCTCCTCTCTTCAACAAGCCGTATAAGGTGATGCATCTAATGACGTGTGTGTGTGTGTGTGTGTGTGTGTACTTGTTTTTGCTACATTGTGGGGACCAAATGTCCCCACAAGGATAGTAAAACCTGAAATTTCTGACATTGTGGGGACCGGCTTGAGGTCCCCATGGGTACAAAAGCTTATAAATCATACAGAATGAGATTTTTTGAGAAAGTAAAAATGCAGAAAGGTTTCTGTAAGGGTTAGGTTTAGGGGTAGGGTTAGGGTAAGGGGATAGAAAATACAGTGTGGACAGTATACAAACCATTGCGCCTATGGAGAGTCCCCGCAAGGATAATAAACCAGACGTGTGTGTGTGTGTATGTGTGAAATGTGTTTCTGGAGTGATAGTGTCCACAGACGCTGCTGTGTGTTTGTCTCTTCATGTGAAAACAATTGGAGAGTTTTAATACTTGATTCATTTCTCAGTTTCTGACCTGAAATCCTGCTGATCATCATGTGAAGATGTGAAACTCAGAGTGTGTTTGTGTTTGTTTGCGTGCGTTTATTGTGAATGTTTAGATGCGTGCGTGTTTGACAGTCTCTATGTGAGCTCAAACTCTCACATAAACTAGATCAGTATACAAGATAGGTTTGATTCAGTATGATGAGCACTTCTTCATTTGTGATTTCTTCTACTCTGAACACGTCCAGCGTGACGGCGTGCGGGAGGCCGACGTCTCTGTCGTGCTCACGGAGGCTCCGGCTGAGCCGCTAACCCTCGATGTGAGTGCTGCTGTATAACAGAGCCACTAATTCCTTTGTCCAATTTACTTTGCAGAGAATCAAAGACGATGAGCTGTCGAGTCGCATCCAGAGGATGCTGGGTAATTATGAGGATGGATATGAGGGACCCGAGGAAGCTTGCCCCGCGCTCCCTCACGACCGTTCCTTGCAATTCCCTCACGTGGATGGATCGAAGGCGTCTCTCCGTGAGCAGTCGGGACGCACGGATCGCTCCAAACCAGTTCCGGACCGCGTGTCCGTAACCGGCCCTCCTTTGGGTGAGAGCTGGGACTGTTTACCGGCCCTGTCTCCTCCGGTGGAGCCGCTGTCTCCTCTACAGTCCAGTGACTCGGATGGCGGCCCGTCTCCAGAGCGCAGCAGCTCGAGCCGCAGGCCGGACGCGCCTCCGCCGACTCTCACGCTCCCGCTGAATTTGCACGGTAAGCTGGCCAACGCCAAGAAACCCACAGCGTACGTCAGGCCGATGGATGGTCCGGTGGCCAGCGATTCTCCTGAACTGAAGGCCTCACCGGAGTCTTACGAGCACTTACAGGACCTGAAGGATAGCGGAAAACCAAACCTTGCCGCTCTGCAGGCTGCTGATGTGAGTGTGTACCTGCAAACATTATTACTGGGAGAGCGAAACTAATCCTGTGTGTGTCCGAGTGTTTTGTCGTCCAAATGTTGAACAAGGCCACATCTCTCTCTTTCTCTCTGTCCGTCTGCAGATTGTGTCTGGTGAGCGTGTGGAGGACATTCTGCAGGTCAGTTGAGTTTGGGACAGTCTCGTTTGATAAGAAAGCTGCAGAACTTCAATGTCTCTCTCACACACAGGAAATGACCTCATGGCCTCCACTGCTGACAACCATTTGTACGCCAACCACAATCGAGCCACCTAAGTTCCTGTCCACTAACGAGGTTAGATCAGAATAAATGATTTCGTTTTTTTTCTCACTGAAACACTACCATTTGATCTCATTCTTGAGCTCTTTTTTTGTGAACATTCGTTCTTGTAATTGCTTTGACAGGGGACACATGGATTCCCGACTCTCAGTAAGTGTGTGTGTGTGTGTGTGTGTGTGTGTGTGTATTGTGGAAGTATGTGCCTTTAACTTGTGATGTTCTTCACTAGAAGCTCATGAATCATCAGACAAAGTTCAGCTGAAATCTCAGTGAGTATCAGATCAGATCTTTGTCTCTAGTTCACATGAAGATGCTACAAAAAATGTGAATATGAAGATTTCTCGCCCCTCTCTCTGTTCCACTACTGTTTTTACTCGTGTGTGTGTGTGTGTGTGTGTGTGTGTGTGTAGAGGAGGATCCAGCAGCTCCAGTGACTCTGACAGCAGTTCAGACACTGACAGTGGAAAGAGCAACAGTCCAGATGAATCAGCAGCTCCTGAGACAGTGAACCTGCAGGTACACACAACACACACACGCAGGTACACACACATTTTTGTGAATGTAAACGAGAAACGGGAGTATCTTGCGTAAAATGCATTCCAGAGTGTTATACTGTATTGTCATGAGGAGAAGACAGCATCCTCACCTGTGTGTGTGTTTAGCCACAGAAAGAGAGTGACTGGCAGTTGGGAAGATGGTTAGAAAGGAGGGGGAACCAGCACCAGCAGAACCCTAGGAGCCCATGTGATGTCATCAGGCCCAACTCCCATGATTCCTCTGAAAGGACAGAGGCTGCCGGTACACAAAGTTACTATAGTAACCCAACTGATGGCGGCAAAGCGTCTGATCACAGGAGCACAAACACGTGTGAGAATCCGCTGTTAGAAGGCACAGGCGTGGAGATTTCCCAGCATGCTGAAAAAGCGTCCACACACAGACCGAAACACAAGAGAAAGAAAGCAGCACATCATACACAGCAGAAGAGGACGACAGCAGACAACAACGTCAAGAAACAAACGGACAGGAAAGAAACGCATCAGCCGCTGCTGGTGAAAATAGAGCTGAACCTGCTCTCCAGAATCCCGCGGGAGCCCGGATCAGCTCCGTCTCATGCAGGGAACATCAGCGCGTCGGGACACAAGAGACCGGTGAGCACAACTAAACCGACCTGCGCTAAATCTTCCTAAGGAGTGGAGAGAAGTCTTAAGCTAAGAGTAAGGGCGGGGTTGACCTCATTGCTATGGATGATGTCAGCATACTTAACTATGCACACTGTGATTGGCTGATTGGGGGGGGTCTCTGTCAGAGATTTATTCATAGAAATACTGTAGAGTGTGATATTATGTTGCCATATTCAAATAAAGATTTTAAAATGCAGGCTAACATATACTTAAACAAGTAGATGTTCAGCTAATTGTCAGCCTCTTACATGTGTGCTGCTTGTAAACAATTAGTGAATATGCAAGTGTGTAAACAGCCTTTTAATTAACACAGTAGAATTACAGATGGTAAGACATGTCAACGTAAAAGAAAACCAAACTGAACGCAAGAACGGCTGTTACTTCTTGTCCAAATGGTTAATGAAAGCAAGGATATAATCAAAGGAAAATTTGGAGTTGGGATAATCTTCAAAACCAATAGCGAAACCTTTTTAAAAGCTCATTATTGTCAGATGTTTCTAAAATGTTAACGTCCCAAGGCAGATTGCCAGCAACAGCTATTTTAGGATAGTTTGTGGCTTGGTCTTAGGGATTTAGGAGTCCTCTTCACTGCTCCTAATCTTTGACAGATTTAGTTTTGGTGCTAAAACGCTTTGTGAAATACTCTTAGAGCAAAAATTAGGGAGTCCTAAATTTAGGACTGACACGCCCATTGTTTTTAAGATTTTCTCCTAAATCGGCAGGTTCTGAGTTACTTTTAGCTTTAAGATGTTTTGTGAATACGGATCCTAATGAATTTTTTTTTTTTTTTTTTTTTTTTTTTTTTTTTTTGTATGTGACATACATGGGGTTGTGTGTGTTTGCAGGTGGAGAGGGATGAAAAGTGTTCGAGGAAGAAACAGAAACTGGACAAAGAAGGAAAACAGTCGTCCTCCTCCCAGAAGAGCCTTCACCAATCAGAGTGAGTCACAGAAACACACAGCCAATCAGAGCCTGACATGTTACTGACTCTCCACGTCTTCAAAATGAAATTAACACAAGATCCCTCAGGATTTTTTCCATATAAATAGAAAGTATTATAATATAAATGTTATAATAATGATGATGATAGCATGTCTTGGATGATTATTTTGAAACTACAGGTGTATCAACAGTCCTGACAGTCTTCATTGTTCATTAATAGACTGTTTTATTGTTTTTCAAACAGCATAAATGTATGGTATGTAAAATGTATTTGTGCATCTTTCTTTACAAAACATCCAGTGTCGTTTATTGTGACCTGACTTTCAGACAGACATAAATGTGACGCAAGCGTCTAGTTTTTTTTCTGACGCTGAATGGAAAGTACCTGAGAGTCTCTGTCTGATCACTCGCTCAGAACGCTCTTCACATGTTTCCATCAGAGCCGACATGAACGGCGACAGGACGATGAAGAAAAAGAGTACGAAGCACGGGTCAAGTCTTCCTCGGGAGGCGCACAGAGACTCGGGACGCAAGCGGCACTCGGCCGCGGCTCCTGCCGGCCAGCAGAAGAAAGCGGAGACTCATGGGAAGGTACTGCAGACCATCCTCATTTCTCAGTCCCTGTTGGAGTACTGCTCCGATGTAATGAACCGTTTTTATTGCGCAGAAAACCTGCAAGAGCCACGGGGAGCTCCCGGAGAAACCTGCAGCCAAACCACGAGCGCTGCTGCCGCCCGATCGTAGGTGCGTGCCGCTCACGGCAGGTTTATTTGCACGTGTTTCACAGCAGCTTTACACAAAATCACACTGTTACGTCTGTAATGCCTCTGTGATGTGATAAAAGAGTGATGAATGTCAACTTAAACGTAAATATCTAGTGTCTGTTAGGCCTCGTCACTCACCATTTCCGTGATTGACCTCTGATTCCCAGGAAACTCTCTGTGGAAGATCATCTGAAGGAAGCCAAAAAACTGAAGCACAAAGCAGACGCTACGGTGCGTAACAAGCCTTTCGTTGACTCTGACGCAGCGCTGTAAGGTGAGATCTGACGACGATTCTCTATTCCTCAGCCGGATAAGATGGCTAAAGCGCTCAGCTACCTGGAGGCAGCGCTGTCGTTCGTGGAGAGCGCCGTCGCCATGGAGACGGAGCCGCAGACGCCCAAATCTGCGTACACCATGTTTTCCGAGACGGTGGACCTGATCAGGTGTGAAAACGCTTCTGGTGTTCAGTGTGACCGTAGTGATGATGCTTATGACGATGTCTGTTCAGGTTTATTCTCAAACTGAAGAGCTACACGGATCCGTCGGCCGCCGCCCACGAGAGAGATTTCTGCGTCCTGTGGTGAGAACCGACACGCCAGAGATTGAGAGCGTGGATCCGTACGTGTGTGACGTGTGTTTGTGTGTCCATCCCACAGCATGCGATGCCAGTCTCTGCTGCAGATGGCCCTGTTCCGCTACAGAAGAGATTCGGCGCTCAAATACTCGCGGACGCTCACGGATCATTTCAAAGTGTGTGATCGTCAGTGTGTTCTGCGGTTTCAGATGCTTTGACGTCAGCCTCACGGTCTTTGTGTTTGTTTTCAGAGCTCGTCGTGGTCTGCGTCCCCCTCCGTGTCCAAGTGAGCGTCCCCTTCGCACCTCATTGATTCAGAACGATGCGCTTTCGTGCTCTTCACTGTCTGCGTTTCTCCCCGCAGGAGCGCCGTCCCGTCTCCCTCCGGCAGCACGCTGGTCATTCCTCAGCCCATCCAGCAGGTGGCGGCATCGTACGTCAGCATCACGGCGCTCTTTCTGAGCGCTCACGAGACCTGGGAGCAGGCGGACGAGATCGCTCTCAGAGGCAGCGGTAAGACTGGGTCAGAGGTCACAGTAAGCTGAGCCACGTTTGTCTTTAGGACTGTGCTTGTAAAAAAGAAGCTTGTCACATACTGATTTCCTGGTTAGTAGTGCCATCAGTTGATTAAAAGATGTCATTATAAGAGCGTTATTCAACTCATTATTTTGTACTCGCTCACTTCATGTCAAGTTAAATCAGCTTTGTTTGCGCACTCATTTTCTTAATATGTTGTTTCAAAGCAGCTTTACAGAAAATCAAGATGTTGATATTTGCACTTTCTAAATGTCCTCTGGTCACATATAAACCATCAACCAGATGAGATTTGCTAAGTATGATGTGTTATATGATTTTTAAGTGTTTAATGTCTGAGCCGTCAGTTCTGTTTTCCACATTTTTCAAATTGATTTTCATTTTCATGACAAATAAGTATTAAAATAATTCCTTTTATTTAAAACAATTGAACTTCTTGGCTTCAGCAGAGCTACATTAGGATTCGGATGCTGCGTTCAATATTTTCTTTTTTTAACCTGTTGAATGACAAATATTAATCGCAGAGATTTAAGATGTTGTTTTTCCCAGCCCATGTTGATCCTGTATATTCATTTAAAAAGTAAATGAGGGGATTGTTTTCAACTTTTTGCTGTTTGATGAACGCAGCGGTTTTGTTGTGGTTTTTGCAGGTTTGCTGCAAGAGTTGGATTCAGCTGTTGGTCCTCTGAGTCTGACGTCCTCCATGAGCGCGTTAGTGCGATACGCCCGTCACGGCCTCCACTGGATCAGACTCGACGCGCTGAACCCGCGCTGACGCTTCGCACGGCCTTCGGAGCGTCACGAGATCTGTGATTCACACACACACTTGAGGACGTGAGGATGTGGCAGCTTTTATTTATTTGCACAATGATCAAATAAAACGATTGATCTCTCTTCTACTAACGGCTAATGAAGCGCTTCAGCTGCGTGTCATTCTGACACTTAAACATGATGTTCTTCCCTCTGCACTGAACGAACCCGCGTGATGTCCTGCACATGTGATGCTGCGGTTCTGCTGCTGAACTTCCTGCTCATTTCCAACACAACATAACTCTGTCCATGATGAAGTCAAAGCCCAGCAGCATCTCATGAGCTCATTCATGACTGTGTGTGTGTGTGGTTGTGTATTCACTCACACACACACACACAGCACTGCAAGTGCCTTTAGATCTGATCAACTCAAGCAAATACTAAATAGAGTGTGTGCGATTACAATGCAAATGTTTTTTTTCATTTTATATGGCCATATGACCTTTGACCTTTTGGACAAACAGTGACCGTCACAGAAACTGACGCTGCAGTTGTTTGCATGTACAGCCTGACCTCTGACCTCCAGAGTTTTTCTCACGATCTTTAGTCTTGATGCAGGTTTTATGGGAATATTATTGGTTACATTTCTTTTTTGTTGTTGGAGCAGGGAGGCATTATTGTATTTATTTCCATTAGCAGGTATTTATTATGTCATTTATGACCAAATGCAGAATTGATTTTCAGAACAGCATTGAGCCTGTCGATTGGTCAGGCGTCTTGTTCTTCTAGATTGTGATGCCTCATTGGCCAAATCCTTTGGCACTTTTTAAATAGAGCACTAAGTATTTCCTGTCTATCAGTATTTCCTTTCTTTCTGAACCTTGGGTCCAGAGTAGCAGACAGTCAAATGATGATTTGTTTTACTTTCTGCGAACTTTGGAAGATTAAAATACTCTGTCGAAATGCAATATCAATATGAAACTATTTGTATTTATTTTATATCCCGTGATGTGGGAGTTTGGGTTGGTTTTCTACAACGTTACCAAACTGATAAAGGGTAACAGTATGATTTGATGATTGTTGATTGCCAAATCCTTATTGCACGTGGCTTTGTGCGTCACATCGTTTAAAAGAAAAAAAGGCGAGTGTGTAGTTTTCGTGCCTTGTTCCTTTTTTTGGGAGACATTAATACTGAGAACCGAAGGTCTGTTTTCTCCGGATCCATTCGAATATGAATTGAATTAAATCTTTATTATCCTTTGTTGTTTGTTCTCATTTGTTTTTGGCACCTCGCAGACGATACAATGCACATGCAGATTACTTAAGACCCGGGAAAATACAAACAGAACAATAAAGCAGTCAACAATTCTAAAAATAAATAAATAAATAATTGCTTCCTGATGGCTGTTTTTCTAATTCATTAAACGAGAGCATTGTGAGAGATCATTTATTATGATGAGATGTGTGCCCTACATTTCTATACCAGATCAAAATGATCATTTTTAAAGTTTTTTTTAACTTACTGATTGATTATGAAAGGACAGGCCGGTCACCATTTTACTTTATTGCGGTTTGGTTAGATTCATAGCCGAGCTCTTCATCATCACCATCGTTCTTCATAAACCCAACCAATGCCAAATCAGCAGCATATTCAAACAGAAGTTGTCATGAATTTCATTTTTATGAGCAGGGAATAAAACCGCAGATGAGCTCATTTCCCCGGCCAGAGGATCTGACCAAAACACTGTTTGATAAATCTCTAAACCAGAATAAAAGATTGCCATTAATGGCTAGTTTACAAGACGCTATTACAGAAAAAATTTGAGTAACGGAATTAAAATCTGAATTCAAATAATTAAACTCTAGCACAGATGTTGGGCAGTTGGCGATGTTTCATCCTCAAATCTCCTTTGTGTTCAGGACATGTTCTGGCCACGTGGGTTTAAAGTCTCAAGATTAAGCTGGATTGCGTCTGGGTTTTTTTCTGAAATCTTGTAAACGCTGTGGTTTGAGCGTTTTAGCCCCGCCTCCACCAGCTGCTAATCCAAAGATATGCTTTAACACATTCAAAACGTTTCTAATATATTTCTAATGCTGTTGAGTATATAAATTTATTTCAAATTCATTTCAAGAAACAACTGTACAGACAATAAACATGCATTTGAATGCATTTGTGCATTCTTAAAAACAATTTACAAAATGTGAACAAGAATACAAACACGCATACAAAAAAGTAAGAAAAAAAAAAATCAGCTGGACAATGCTCGTGTGATTCAGTTTCAGTGCTGATTGTACATATTTCAGTGCTTTAGTTCCTGTACAGAAACAGATGAACGTCACACGGTTCATGTGTCAGATTCTCCGAAGTTCGGGTTGGAGAATGCAGGCTGTTAACAGATTGTAGAAAAAGATTAAATGCAGAAAAATTTTGCAACTGGCACAAAACACATTGAACACACATTAAGCAGCTTTCTCTTATTCAGGTTAAAGTCGGCTAAAATGAGACGGCAAAGTCATCGATCACAAAACTTACCAAATCCATTTTCTTGTTTTCGTGTTTGAAGAAGCTGATATCTCCTGGCTTTACGCCCTTCACGCTAAAGACGTAGTACATGGCGGCCAGGATCAGCGCCGCGCACACGATCGCACCAATGACGGCCCCGGCGATCAGACCGGCGTCCGCTACGTCACAAACAACAGCTTGAGTTACAACTACACATGAACACACACACACGTGTGTCAGTAAAACAATTCAATTTATAAACTCACCTGGTGCCGAGTCGGTCGGGATGACGATCCCATTGTCATCGGTCACGTAATCTGAAGACAAGAAAACATGCTATTAGAAGCAGGTTCAGGCGACATGGAACGGGCTCTTAGTCGGGGTTAGGACTGGATGGGTTTTCAGGGTTTTTTTATTAGGTTTTAGATCCAGAGCCGTCTCTGCTGATCACTCACTGAACTTATAACGTAACTAATGAACTCGCGTCGGCTTGAACGCCGTTCAAGAGTCAAAGACGTGACAGAAGCGTGACAGAATGAAGGGAGCGTGAATGAGGTGAACGTACACTGCCGGTGTTGACACACGAAGCCTCTCTTCTGCACACAGAGGTTGTCGTTCCACTTGCCGTCGTGATACATCTCGACGCAGTCTTCTTTCAACCTTTCGCCATCGTGAACGGCTTCGTTGGGTTCTCCGGGAGCCCAGTTCGTGAAGCCCACAGCTGTCATATCCGTCCAGCCCCATCCATCTAGAATCACAATTGGCACACGGTCAGCGTATCTGATCTGAACTCACGTGAAAGCCCTGCAGGCGACGGATGACGAACAGACAGATCAACTGCGTACATGCGCGTTCTCTGGTAAGGCCGATCCAGACGTTGTGGTACTTGGTGTAATTGATGTTTCGGATGAACTCCACCTGGGCTCGACTGTGAATCGAGGCTAATTCGCCTCCGTTCACCTGTTGGCAGAAGTGCCTCGCCTCTGGCCAGGAGAAACCCTGTTTTCCATTATACACGAAGTAGCAGTAACGTCCGTACGGCCAAAACATCGGCAAACACTTCCCATCTCCGGGAGCCGGCGTGGACGGAGGCTTTTCTGTGGAGAGATTGAAGACAGACCATTGGTAACTGACATGAAACGCTTGACACTCGTCCGTTGGCTTTTGACCGCTTTACCTTTAGTGATTTTGCAGATGTAGGGCTTGGCGACGTTGCAGGCCGTGTCGTTCCAGGTGCCTTGAATGAAGAACGAGGGCGCGTGCATGCTGACGCACCCTTCTCCGTCGTGATTGGTCGGTTCCCCCGGGCCCCAGTACGTGAAGAAGACAGGCCAACCGTCAGACCATTTGTATGAATCGCTGCCAGGCTGCAGAAGAAGAACAACGACTTGAATTCCGTTCGACGTTTGTCATGCTCGTTAAACTCGGGCGGCGGTAATGAAGTACCATTCTGCGGAGTCCGATCCAGGCGTCCGTCTTGCCCTGCTGCACGGCTCCAGATATGAAGGCCTGGTCGTAGCTCATGTCCACACTGGCCAAGTTTCCTCCCTCCTTCACACAGGCCTGCTGAGCTTCTTCCCAGGTCTTGGGCTCTGAAACCAGCTTATAGCAGTTGCTGTACCAGGTGATGTATCCGGACGGACACGGGGTGCTGGTGGGCGGCGGCACGGGAATGCTGCTCGCTGCGGAAAACGCCCGGAAAATCGTCAAGAGTTAGAGTTAGGGTTCAGGGTCATCTTTTGAAATGCCAAACAATGCAGACTGAGAACTCGTAACATAAACTCTTATCATGCGATTCTTTGCCCTGTTTCCAGAGGCATATAACTAGATTTAAAGCGAAGACACAAGATGTAAGTACATTTCTTCATAGAGCACACCCATCCTCGCTCTTGGTTACATTTCTCGTCATTCCAGCGGCCCGTGACCAGGTGATTATGGGAGATTGAAGTACAGTGTTCCTGAAAGGAAGACATCAGAGATCAACATCACCTGCTCCTCTGCAGGTGCCATCAGCTAGCTGGCTTTAAAAAAACACTGTACAACACAACACAACAGTCATTTCTGACCTGGCCATCAACGTTGTTTGGCTCTTTTTCACCCCAGTTTGTGTACAAGACAGGACTGACTCCATCGCTCCACGCAAACTTCCCTTCATGCAGCGTATCAGACAAACCGATCCAAACGGGTAAAACCAGATCCCTGAGATAACTAGCCACAAAATCTGGAGAGAGGGTCAACATTTCACACACTAGGACAATATGATTTAATATTTCCTGAAGGACACATCATTTTCAAGGTGCTAAAAAATGAAGCGATCTCACAAAATAACGCTTGTATGGAGTTCAAAAAAAGAAAAGAAAAGTTCGTTAAGAAAAGATATAACAAACATACGTTCACCAAGCCGCCACAATAAAAAGAGGATTCAGAATTTTTGGCTCACCTTACGAACACTGTACTTAAAGTCGATGAACAACTCTATTAACCCTCTATGAGCAAAGGAGAAGATCTTATGAAGTACCGTTTTCATTCTGATCATCGATGACGGCGAGATCTCCTTTCTGCTGTCTGCACCAATCCCGCGCGTAGGACCAGTTCGCCTTGATCTCGGACTGATGATTGTGGTTTCCTTTGAATATGTAGCATTTGTTGCGGAATTTCATCCATCCTGGAACAACAAAAAAAATCAAAATCACAGGGAAAAATAAGATCACTGAACCTTCGCTAGATTAGCCTAAACAAACACTGACTGAACGCCTGTCCCTGACTCATCATGCACATCGCTTCATGTCTCGATTTATGTCAGCCGTACCTTCGGGGCAGTTTCCCTCCCACGATGCTGTCGGAGGCGGCGGCGTGTGGTCATTTCCTGGATATTTTTTACACACGTAACCAGCACTGGCACGTCCACAGTTCGCGTCATTCCATGAACCTGTCAAAAAAACAAAACATTCGAATTTAGACCACTTGGATCTCTGAATCCTAAAAACATCACATGTTAGTGTACAATAAATACACACAGCTACACTTGATAAATGCACAAACAACACAGAATGCGAAGTCTGTCCGGCACATTACATGGACTGTCTATCTGACTTGTGTATTTTTTCGTTAAGCACTGACTGATACACTGCATTTGGATTGTGAAGTTTTTTCTTTGGTCACTTTTTGTTGTACTGGTTCATAAATACTTTTTTTCTTATTTATTATGTGTTATATTTTGATATAATGCTGTAATAATGCTCTGACAAGCATCCGTTTGAATGGCAGTGTTATTATATGATGGAGATGATAGTGTATTGTTAGGATTTTCAAAAGCACATCAATTGAAACCCCCTAAAAAGAAATTAATTCGAACATTTAGTAAGTTCAGGATTCATAAGGCATGTTATTATATAAAGTACAGTAAAATGCACATTAATATAACAGGCTGGATCTAGTGTAAAATAATATGGATGCACCTGGATGTCTGTTCATCTGGACACACTGTTCTTCTCCGTTGGCATCATTGGGTTCTCCGGGACCCCAGTGCACATATGTGACTGGAGACAGATCGACCCACCTGAACAGAGAAACACCTCTATAGAACGGACTGTCATGCAGAAGAAACAAACACTACGAATATTCAAATGTTTGAAGGCTTACATATACTCTCCTCCCACTACACCAAACATTCTCATTCCGATCCAGGCCGCAGCCACCTGACCGGTGCCCACCTGGAAACATCACATAATCAGAATTTCACAATTTCATTCATCTTGTGCTGTGCTGCGAGGATCCATATAATTTGTGAAGAATTCAAGCCGCTGCTAAAAAAAACAAAAATCACTGGTCGAACATTCAACAAAAACAGACACGCAGAGCTTTCGTACCAGGCTGACCACGAAAGACTGCTCGGCTTCATCAGCGATAGACGCCAACATAGATTTCTCTTCGTAACACCGCACGAGGGCCGTGTGAAAGTCCACGATATCTGTGTCATTATAGTAATAACAGATGCCATTGTTCTTCCTCCAGCCAGGGTTCGAGCCGCACTCAGGGGCTGAAGAAAAAAATCATTAATAAACAAACACCTCCACTCCATAAACTAATTCTGAGTCCTCATACACAAACTGTTTTTGCTGTTTGCTCCAGATTTTGAAAAGCAATAGTGTTACATTTCCTACGTCTTAGCATTTTCCAAACATAAACTCAGAGACAGGGCATGAAAAATTTCACAGGTCATAACAGATTCCATCGGTACCTGGTACAGGGGACGGAGGCTCCGGTGGTATAATGGGTTTCTTTCCTTTAGCAATCATGCAAATCCAGTCCTGGTGGGCGTCACAGTTCAGGTCATTCCACCAGGATGTCCCGTTTTCAGTGGTCACCATCTCCACACAGTTTTCTCGGCCATTGTGATTATTCGGTTCACCGTTGCCCCAGTTTGTGTGACTGACAGGCGTCCCGTCGCTCCAGTGGTAACCTTAGAGAAGAGAGGTTGGGAACAGTTCGGCTACAAAGGAATCTCGTAAGTGAAACATCAGTGAGCAAACGAACCTCCCTCCACCGGGTTGACGCTCAGTCCGATCCACTTGGTCTTTCCCTTCGAATAGCCGGACAGGAAAATTTCCTCCTCGGGATTATGGATGCTGACCAGATCGGCGCCGCGAGCGAGACAGTCTTCTCTAGCGCCCTGCCAGCTCTTCTTTTGGGAATAGTCCACAGTGAACAGCTGTGAAAGCACCAACACAAACACATCAACAAGACGACAATTAACACAGAACATGTACTTTAATAATCACCATGCTTACATGTACTCATGAAAAAGGCTTGTCCTGGGCTTTTGCAGACAGCAGCACTTTGAAACATCTTGCAAGATTACGAGAATGCTGTTTCACAAAACCACCGGGTTTTTGTGGTTTATGCGGTCGTGTAAATGCATGAGAGCATTCAGATGTATGTTTACCGGAATTTGTTTTTAACCGTGTGTGCGTGTATAAATACACTTATACATACGCAAATGCTTTACCGATTTCAAAGAGTGAACCTTTATCTTGATGAAATACAAGTTTCCTTCACCTACTGACAGACGATGTCAACGAAGGCATTGAGGTTCAAACTAACCCGTACTGTACATTAAAGACAAATAGCAATAAATAATGCTGAACATTAATGTTGAATCTGTCTTTCCTTTAACATTATACACCAGCTTATTTTAAGGCAATTACACGCTTGGCCTACAGCAAACTAAAATCGACTTGTGTTTACATGAACCAAAAATCTAGGTGGTAATCTCACCAGTCTCACCAGTCCCTGAGTCACAACTCAGCTCAAGAATCTCATTCTAGAATGATCTCGTTCCTCACTGATACAATGAAAAAGTGCACCGATTTTGTCTTTTCACCGCATACAGTTACTTTGAGAAGAGCAATATTGAGGTTTAAACAGAATTTTTTTTGACAGGCCATTCGTGTTGTTATAACTACACCTGGTACCCTTATGAAAAAAAATTAACCATGGTTTTACTACAAATAAAACCAAAAAAACTATGGTTAATGGAGCGTAGCGTTAGTTCTTGCAGGTCACGTTAGTCAAGCTCGCATCAGTTGACACTCAGCTGACCCACGTCTACCGACAGGAATGCGACGCCAATCATAATTCCCTTTATAAGGTCCTTTCGGTCATTATTCAGCAGCTATCGCTTTGCTCAGAAGCATGGTTAATTTTCGTAAGGGTATTTGTGGCGGTTTTTAACTAGAGGAGTGAGCTAGAAGACATGACTTTTCCCATATGGACAGAAAAACTTTTCTTTTGTTCAGTCTGGATGAATTCCCTCTGTTAATTCAAGAGTTTTTTTAATGATAGGCAATGGAGCGGCATGTTGACACGCGTGTGGTGTGCATGTAAGCGCAGTCAGTGGAAGGCATAGACTAGATCACCCTGTAGCAGTTTCTGAAGTGAGGCTGTCCGCCCCATCCGCTCTCACATCCAATCGCCGGAGGCAGCGTCGGAGCTCGAGTAGGCGGAGAGATGCCGTTACGAGGAGCTTCGCACACAAACGGAAATGATTCTTCACACTGTTTGTTATTCCAGAATCCTGCCAGCGGGCTGGTCGTCATAGTGACACAGGACCCAGCGAGGTTATCTAGAGATACAAGGAAATCTGATTGGTTTATGAACGATGATGTCATTCATCCTGCAGTTCTAAACAGTGCTCTGGTGTAATGTCTAGGACAGAAGGATTTGCAGTGTGAACTGCTGAATTACTTGGCTCGTTGCGGCCCCAGTTGGTGTAAGTTATTAAAGCGTCGTTGTCCCAGTAATAGTCGACACCCGCGTCCCCTCCTCTCGCCCGCAACCCGATCCACCAGTCGCCAGAGTATCGGCTCATCAGTGCTGTAAAATGAGCCTGTTCGTACCTGCAGATGGCAACAGCAGCTCAGTAAGCAGAGCTACACGAGCACAGAAGCAGATTATGACTATAAACAGGAACACAGAAAGTTTAGAAACTCACAGGTCCAAGATATGCAGCAGAGTGCTGTTCTGACTCTCACAGAACGCTTTGGCTTCCTCACGACTTTTAGCAGCTTCTTCAAACCAATAGCAAGAATACTCAAACACATCCCAGCCCTGCAGAACACACACATACACATGGTTAGTGTGACAGGGTTATGGTCACTCTCGGCCTCCATGAGAGTGCATGACTGACCTGAGGACAGCCGTAGATGGTGGGCTGGATGGAGGGCAGAGGATAGTGACCTTTGGGCGTTTTACAGATGTAGGTGTTTAACTCCGTGCAGGTGACATCGTTCCATCGGCCCGACTGAGACGCAAAGCACTGAGATGACATTCATGCTCCTGTGTTTAATACATTAGGCTCTTGAGCCTTGTACCTCATAAGTACCTGATGGAACAGCTCCACACAGTCCTCGTCGAAGCCCAGGTGGTTGTTGGGCTCTCCGGGAGCCCAGTATGTGAACGTGACCTCATGATGATCCGACCACGAGAACAACCCCGAGAAGCCCAGATCGTTCAGACCGATCCACACGTCACTGGTGGCTGTTCGACCGGACAAATAGGAGATGTTGTGAGAAGAGCGCATATGGCCGTCATGCGTGTGGAGTCTTTACACACACTCACACACGTGCAGTCGACCATGTTCGCCCAAGCGTCTCCTATGACCGCTTGTGCAAAATGTTAAAACCAAAGCAAATGAAAAGGATATAACTGCAATTTCACTCATGATTCAAGCTTGTTTGTACCTAAAATGAGCTAGTAAACGCAAACACGTACCCTGGTAAAGGTAACTCTCCAGCCAGTTCTGTTCTGTCATGGACATGATCGACACCAGGTCGGCTCCCACCTGCCTGCAGGCCGTCCGTGCGTTATGCCACGTCTTCTTCTCTCCAAATGGCTTATAGCAGAACTCTCCAAACTCGTACCAGTCTGGACCAGGACACCTCAGCTCTGAAGAGACATCCCGTTCAGACCGAGCAGCCTTTCCACTAATGAATGATGTTGTGACTAGTAAGAAAATCGTGTCTCACCTCCATCGGTGAAGTGGTACGACACAGTGTAGGCCCCATTAAACCTGCAACACATCACAGCATATTTTGCTCTACAGCCGATTTTTTACCCACCAGGTATTTTTAGAGAAGACTGGAGGCTTACTGTCTGGATACGATGCCATTTTTGGTGGATCCGCTGTAAAAGTTCTGACCCTCAGCTTTGAGAAGAGTGCAGTCTCCTCCAATGTCATTGAGAACCACTCCAGCGTGAATCGCAGCGGCACAGATATTAGAGTCCTGAAACAAATGACAGTCATGTATCATAAGGAAGAAACATACGGCTGATGCTCATACTAGATTGAAGCAGTCGGGTTATAATTGATCAGACCCGTACCCCGCGATACATGTCTGTCCCGTACACAGAGTACGGCTCCGTGGCACAACCAGCGGGACAGTGAACCCTGGAACAAACAAGAACCCAAAGCAAAATGCTTTTAAAAATGACGTACATCCAAAAAACTTGTTTCCATAACATGTATAAGATACAGGATTTCTGGTCAGAACATTTAAACAAGTGGTTGTTTAACCACAGCACTGCACCTTCTGTACGTCCAGGTTTATTATCGCTCAGATTGTTCTAATCGAAGGTTTTAAATAATAGAGACGTAAAAGACATACAAGCAGCACTGAACGACAAACCACTGCCACCAATAACTGTACATTAAGACTTAACCAGGGTTTCAGATATCCAAAAATTCAGTATTTACGTCATTCTGTCTACAGAGTGGTCCAGCTTGGGTTTTGCACTGCAAGTCACAGCATCTGAAAAACAGCCGAAAAAAAAAACAGAACGGAGGTGAGACTGGGATAAATTATAGTTCTATTTCAATTTTCAAGATGATCCAAAAATAAAATAAAAAATAGTTGATTCTTCTGAATCAAGCTTCTGTTGGACTCACAGTCTGGTAAGCAGCCCAAAATGTCCAGTCGCAGTCCTGCTTGACCGTTCCACTCCAGCGGCAGAACGCGAACGTACTGCGCCGAGATCGGCGTCCCGAACAAGCGCGTCTCTGGAGTCGTCTTGTCCACAGAACCCGGATACTCCTGTGACAGAACCACCATCAGAACCCCCTAGACTCAACATATCTGATCTTCTCACAGATGCTCCTCCTGTGAGGTTTTCTTCATTAAATCAGCTCCAAAAATCTACGAGTAGTCTGCGTGTGCATGGGTGTGTTTACCCCTCCGTCGCTGCTGTAGTCTTTCCAGGACAGGCCGTCTGTGCTGGTCTGGACCTTAAACTTAGTAACCCAGTGATCCGATGATGGGCAGCCCTGAATGACGACCCCTGTGATCTTCTTCAGCTGACCCACGTTCACCTGAATCCAGGAGTTTGCTGAAATGTCAGGCAGAAGACGCAAAGGATTTTGTTTTTTTCTTCAAATACCTGAACAATATTATGGGTGATTTTGTGGCTCGTTCAAATATTAAGCAAACAGACCAGAAGCGGAGGGCATCCAGCACGAGTTCCCGTTCAGTCGAGCTTTATCTGGACCTTTCCCACCAAGAGACGATGATGCAGAGAGCATTGAATTAGTGATGTTTCCGTCCTCCACACCCAACCCTCTCACACACACTGAAAATAAAATAAACTCATCAAAGAATGTGTAACACACTGAATACAGGAACATTTACTGACCCTATTTTGTGTGTTTTTGTAGTAGAAGTTCTTCTTCCTCTCGAGGTATTTCTCTTGATTCACCTAAACCTCTTTACAGCAGAGCATAATCTCGAGCACCGGTATGATTTTCCGAACACATCTTGTCATTCAAGACTTTTTCCCAGAGGTTTGCATCATTCCTTTTAATGCATAATCACGTTTCCAGTAAAACCGTCCCTTACCGTTCTGCTCGCAGCTGAAAACCACCTCCAGGTATTTGGACACGGTCGGGCAGGGATCAGTATCGGCGTGTGCGAAAAGGAAACAGAACTCTCTGTTATCGCAGTTCTTCCTGGCTAAAGGCAGCGTGCCCTCGACGGTGCACACACCTGAAAAGGTTCATTCAGCAAATCAGGTTCATCCTGCATGAACACTTCAAACGTTCTCGTTTACACTCTTAATGCTGTGGTTTACCAGAGGCTCCATCTCCAAACGGACAGATACTTTCACTGCGGCGCCCGTAAAAAGCTGACTGGATGTTGATGACGCTGTTCTGGGGGCAATGAAGGACCAAGCTGGAGTCCTGACATGTGTATGTTGTGTAGAAACCTAGAGTACAACACAAGAACAAACTCAGCAAGGCTCACAAGCCTCAAGACTCGAGAGGTTTTCTGGCACATGAGAAACAGAAGCCAAACGTACCGTCGTGCGGCGGAGGAGGCTCTGGTGTATTCCCTGAAAAAGGGGAAAGGCGTTTTTTCTAAACGTTAATCCGTCACTAAATATTATTTCTGAGCATACGAAAGGGGCAGCAGAACATACCGCGACGCTTGCAGATATATCCTCTCTTGTTGTCACAGTCATCGTCGTTCCACCCTCCAGAGTTGATTAAAATGGACAGGCAGTCTTCACCATAATAATCATCAGGGTTTCCTTTAACAGTAAATGAAAGGGCGCGGATTATCTTCTCCACTAAACTTGATTTTCACTCCTTTAACAAAAAGCCTAAAAGGTGCTTTATCATCTCAAATCTTTCACAGCATCACCTGTAGCCCAGTTTATATAGCGGAACGGAGAACCATCTGTCCACGTCCAGCCTCCCTCGGTGATGGAGTCGTGCGCACCCATCCACAGAGAAACTCCCGTCGGAGCAGACTGGATTTGAGCTGTCAGGTGAACAAGAGTTGTGTCAAAGTCAGAAACGAGCATAAATGGATCTGGAAAATCTTGAGAGTCTATTCAGAAAGTGGCATGAATACTAACATTGGATGAAACCTTGTTCAAATGGCTCAGTGATGCTGACGAGATCTCCACCCTGATTCAAACAATCTGCGCGAGCTTCGGCCCACTTTCTCATGGACAGAGTATTAAACAGGTAGCAGTAATCATTAAACGGGTCAGCAACCCAGGAGCCGCACTTCGCATTCCAGCCTGACAGAAGAAGCGGTTGAAATAAATTCAAGAGCTCGGGTACAGACGTGCAGAACAAGCAGACACTTACAGTCCGATACAGATGTGTACCATAAGACACAAAATGTGTGAATGTCTCAGTGTTTGGTGTGTATAGAGAGTGCGTCACCAAATGGTACCTGGACCAGATGTTGGGGGAGGCGGTGGCCCTTGACCTTTTGCTGGGAAAAAAACAAAACAAAAAAAAACATCAATATCACACCAATGGAAAGATGGACTGAAATGAATTTGATGGCTTTAAAGTAAGAAAAGAAAAGACTTTAAAACAAAAAGACTACTGTCACTAACTGGTGTATAAACAATAAAACCGATTACATAAAAGACTGATCAAACAGGAAAACTTCAGAATTTCCCCACCTTTCTGGCAGATAAAGGGGTAAGTGTATGTGCAGGGCAGGTCGTTGAATTTTCCTGTGTCTTGGTGCTCAGTCCCGCGAATGTGAACGCAGTCTTCGTTATTCTGCCAGTCATCTGGCTGGTTAGGCTCCCAGGGCAGGAAGTCCTACGGAAGTACGCGAGAACAGACAACGATCGTTAAATACTTGACACGGAACAACATAAAGCTTTAAATAACTGGATGCAGAACTGCTGCTGGTTCTTCAGGGAGAGAACCCAAAATATCGCTCATCACTGGAAGTTTTCAAATGCATTCATTCATTCGTTTGATGACGTTTAATGGTCGATCACTCACTGCTTGAGTTCCATCGGTCCATACGTACGTTCCCTCTCTGTTGATGTCATTCAGACCGACCCAGGAAGATCTGCTCATGTGGGCTGAGAGATCGGAGCCAAAAACAAAACACGTCATATACGACGACATTTGAACCTTTGGCAATTTTCTGTATTTCTATATAAATATGACCTTCTTGTAGCCTTTGAGTTAGGGTTAGGGTTAGGGTAACCCAAAACATTTACATATTACATGATTTTTATTTTTGTTGCGAGCAAAATGATCCAGGAGTAAATATCTTTGATGAAGAACCTGTCTTCTATCGCACCTGTCAGAAAACTGACGGTTTCCTGGTCGTGGATGCTGACCAGGTGTCCGTTTTGAGCCACACAGTAATTTTCTGCATCCTGCCAGTTCTTCACCATTTCGGTCTCAAAGTGATAGCAGTAATCACCAAAGAGCAGATAGCCTTCATCACAGTGTGAGTCTGCAGAAAAAACATTCAGAGAACCATGCATCATAGTAAAAACACAACACTGACACTTAGTATTAACTCAGCTATTTTCACGTTCGGTTTGTCAGTTCAGTCCAATGTGAAAAAAGCAAAAAAACATGTTGGACGGGATGAATGAAAATGCAAAATCTCTCTCTAAAACTAGATGGCTTCTTCCTATGCTATTCACTGTTGGTTTGCAAAGTAGCCTGTTCATGAACACCAACAAGTCGTCGTTTTATGTCACAGCAGCAGCTCTGGCCATGTGACTAAAATCATGAATCTTACTGGTTGGCCAGTTTCTTTTTCAGTGTGATGGAAAAGAGATTAGAACACTTCTCTGTAAAACTGACATCGTTTCAAAGTTTGTGTCAGTCTGAAAATAAGCATTAACAACCGTTCATTCGGATTAAATGACAGTGTGGGACTTTTTGTAGTCTTACCTGGAGCTGTTGTGGGCTTCACATTCTGTCCTCCAGACATCTTGCAAATATATCCGAGGTTTTTAAAGCAGTTGGTGGTTTCCCATTTTCCAGCATAGTTTCCTGTTATGAGAGAAAAAAAATTTGAGCTCAATCTTTTAAGGCTGACACTGTGTCTCTCTCTGCACTGAGTAACTCAATCGAGAATCTTACCGGTGTAAATCTGGCCACAGTCCCACAGGTTTGCTGAGTTCTGAGGAAAATCTGGGCTCCAGTTTGAAAACTCAATTGCAGTTTTGTCCACCCACCGAAATGTCCCATCTTGGTCTTTATCTGTGTTATAATTCAGAAAGACAACACCATGATGAGCGCTGGAACCAAATGGATTGTTCACATTCAGATAACTGATGCAGATTAATTCCAAAATAATTACGATCAGAGACCATCTTATGAACGTTATGAACAGCAGCGACATTATTTATCCTCCATCTGCTTTTCTGTTTCTAACTAGAGATGATGCCAGTGCCAGATTGGATCTAACCTCTTACAAAGATTTCAGATGACAGTGAAGAGATGACTTTTAAATGTTTTTTTTTCTACAATGGTAGCATTCAAAGAGCTTCATTTGGATAAGGGTTATGGTCAATTTTACAACAGTAAAATGTTGTGCTCTATGCTTCACTCACCTGAAATGCCAATCCACAGATCAGGTACATCTACCAGGTGAAAATCAGGCAACTGTGCATTAATGAAGAACTGCTCCTCTTCACTAGAGATGAAAACAAACATGGAATGTGAGCGTGTATGTGACCCATTACAATCCAAACAAATCCTGCTTAAGCTTGAGCGCTCATTCTCACTTTTTGATGGTCACTAGGTTTGCGCCCATTTCAAAGCACTTGTCCTGAGCCAGATACCAGCTGGTCAGGAGATTCACGTTACTGACCATCCAGTAACAGTTTCCTGAGAAACTCAACCATCCGGACGGACAAATGGCTGGAGTGACAGAAACAGAAGAGCATATCACTGAACCAAGAAGAATCGTGCAAAATATTTTATCTCGGTGCACAAATACGAAAGAAATGCCAGCAGATCTTACTATTCAAAGCTTTCTTGCACATGTAAGGTCGCTCATAACGGCAGGCGTGTGTTCTCCATTTCCCATATTCCTCTCCTGACTCTTTTATCATAGCAGTACACACACCGTTGGCTTTGTCACTGGGTTCCACAGAGAGAGTTTGAGTTGCTAACATGCAGGTCAACACTTAAATGCTTCATTTTAGTTTTATATAGTAAAAAACACTTTCTCCGAGTTATGGTTTTCAGAAGACCATAGTACTACAACTAGTTTGGCAGCGGTCTTACGTGAGATCAGGCTGTCCCGCCGGCCAGTTTGTGTACGTGGATGTACTGGCATCAGACCAGGTAAAAGTCGTGGCATTTGGTTGTATTTGACAGGATAAAGTTGTGCATTTCTGTGAAAAGAAAGGAAGAAAGCCTGTTTGAGCTGGGATTATTTAACATGTGACAAAATGTGCGTCCTTGGCCTGGTAGTCTGTTTAGATTTCACAAAAACAATTGGTCACGCTCTTCATTGTCTTTGGTGTTGAACAGATGATTCAGCATATTTCATTGCTGTGAATGAAATCAAGTGATGATTCTCACCATTGTAGAAAAGCCAATCCAGAGGTCAAAGGCGGACTGGTCCAGACGGCTTGTGACGTACTGCTCCTCCTCGGAAGATGTGATTGACACCAAGTCTCCGCCCTCTCTGATACAGTCGCTGCGAGCGGCCGCCCAGCTCTTCCGAAGGCTCGCCTTTCGCTTGTAGCAGTTTGAGCCGTAGAGCTGCCAGCCGTTTGCCGTGTCACAGACTGGAGCTGGGTTAGCTAGAGAAAGACAGGGGCAAATATGTCATACACATGGCGCAGGTAAATATGTATGTGGGTGATACATGGAGGTAATAAGTACATTATACGTACGGTTTGCTCGTTTACAAATATACTGCCGTCCGACCGCGCAGTTTTCATCGTTCCATCTGCCTTCATTGGCTCCCAGAACCTGCCCACAATCCTCATTGTCTGCCCAGTTGTCCGGCTGACCCGGCTTCCAATACCTGCAATTCACAGGAACGGTGGGAACGTTCAGCGTGTGCTCCTCACTTTATCATTCATCTACAGACATACCTTGGTGATCAGCGTGGAGAAATGCATCTTTACAAACAGGATAATTTCTCAGATGGACTTACAAAATAGAAAGCACGCATTCCTCAACAGCACCATCTTTCATTTGCATAATGTAGAGCTGCACATTTAATACCGTAAGAAAATCGGTAGCAAGGAACTACAACTAAGAGTGAATTTGTCACTCACGACAGGTAGGGGTAGTAAACAGTCCCATCGCTCCATTCCCAGTTTCCCTCGGACGCCACGTCATTCAGCCCGATCCAGAAGATGGAGGTGCTGATCTGCGTCCGGACCCACATCTGAACAGAACAGAGACAGAAGGGCATGTCTGATGTTAGCTGTCAATGTGATCTGTTTCTCATCGTTACTGCTGTGGTGTGCGTCTCACCCGCTCTTGAATGTTCTGGATGCTCATCAGATTACTGCCTTTACTGACACAATCCTCCAGGGCGCTGTGCCATGACTTCTTGTCAGAGGAGAAGAAGTAACATCTGTCATTATACGGCCGCCAGCCCTCCTCACACTGACTGAGGCCTTCGATTAAAAAAAAAAGAGCGCTTATTGTTTCTCATATTAATCAGAAACCACATGAGAGAAACAGCATTACAATTCACAAGCTTTTCCACGGGATCACTGCATGTACAGCTAGAACCTGGGTGATAAATTCATTAAACCGTTCGTCTAAGACAAATTGGGTTTTATTATATTCTGCTAACAACAAACACAGCGAAAAAGACTGCTTGCAGAAGACAAAAAACTCCATCATAAAAATGCCTCGTGACTAAGATGTAAAGCCTAAACATGAGTGTCATACGCACTGCTAATGTTTTACTGGTCATTATGTACGTGTCATAAACAATTATATGGTTCGAATCAGCTCCTGTAGAAGAATCATCATTTTATCCATTTACCTCGATTGTAAAGTCTACAAGTCAAATGACTGTAGTAAAGACATGGAGCACAAATACGGCACATGTTTGTTTCCCACTGCTTTTCAATACTACCACCATTAGTTCATGCTTAAAATGCCTACTTCATAGGGTTAAATTATTATTTAATGTTTACTGCTAAATGTTACATGGATTTTAAAATAGTATTCACAAGTCTCTACGTTTAGGAAAATGGCCAACCATCTCATGATATATTTATTTGTTTGATTATCAACATTGTCAGAAGGTTAAATACATCTTTCCTCTTGTATTTAAAAGGGAAAATAATAATAATAATAATAAATAAATAAATAATAATAACTGTAATATAATTGTAAATAATTTAGCAATTTTGTTAAACACTTTTTTTTTTCTTTTAATTTCAGCATTGGTATATAAGTGTAAGTCTCTATGATTCTGACAGAACCGAATTACACAACAAGCGACTTTGAGATTCTGGATGAAACTGCCAGGGAGAAACATTCACAGTGAACGATGAATGAACTTCTACAAAGTAGCTCTTTTATTAAATATGTTATTCTAGTACATTTACTATGAAAACGAGTGAACTTACCAGAATGAATGAAGCCAATGAGTGTGAAGGCAAACAAAAACATTATAAAAAGTAATGTTTTTTTAGTCTGTAACTTGAAACAGCATTACATTGGTTTATTTTCCTGTCATTCCTTCTGTATGTCCACACGCCTGTCCTCTAATCATCTGCACATCATCACACACCAAAGGCTCTTTTTACCCTCATCAGAGTCCAAAGATTAAGCTGTAAAACATACATGATCATCTGATGCTGTGACACCTTAAAGTCCAACACATTCGTTTTACATCAAATTCAACACAAAAGCATGTGACATGTCATTATGTTCTGAAGAATATGTTTACAAAACAGTATATCTGCATGCATTTTACATTGTTGAACAGTTGAATACATTTACTGGGCAAAACACACTGTAAGAGTGACATTATTTAAACAAAGTTTAATTTTCCTATGACAATAGCTTGACTGACTTGACATTTTTACCAAAAACATTGCAGTCTGCACATATTATGTAATTAAAATTTTTTCAAATGTTTCAGATAAAAAAATGTCCAGAGACAGAAGATTTTCCATTATCATTGAATCTCTGACTTGACCCATTGGCTGGTTTCTTAGTAAACAGATGGCCTCTGTTCTGAGAGCATCACAGAACTGAGCAATGAAACGGAGCGATTATGAACAAAGTTGTTATATCAGATCATTTGATTGACACAAATGATTTATTTCAAAGCACCTGAGAGGAACCAGAAGCCTGAAGACACCGACTGTCCTCTGTCAGAAGTCAAGCACTTTATACAATGCGGGTTGTGTCAAAGCAGCTTTACAGTGTTAAACAAGAAAATAGTTTGTCAATAATGCAATAGAAAAATAACAGTCAGTCAATTTTTCAATTCATTGTTGATTCAGAGATGTTACCGTCCAGCTCAGCTCAGTTCTCCTTAAATAGTGTCTGTGGAAACAAGTCGACAATGATGCCAAAAAGTGTCTCCAGCTATGCGAGGCGACAGTGGCGAGGAGCCCAAACTCCACTGGTGAAGTAATGGACAAGTAAAGGAAGTAAAGGAATCTACTGTGTGAGAATTGAATAGTAAATCCAAACCCCTGTACAGAAAAGACCCACAGTCCTCAGTTAGACCTGGAGAAACGTCTGTTAACCAGTGTTGGGGTAACGCATTACAAGTAATGTGAGTTACGTAATCAAATTATTGTTTTCAAGTAACTAGTAAAGTAACACATTACTTTTTCATTTACAAGAGTTACTTTGTACGTGAGTTTCTTTTTCAAATAAGTAACGCCAGTTACTTTGTTTTCCTATTTATTGACTGACAAGTCTCCTGTCCCAATGTTGAGAGAAATCTGGAGTAATTGCAGATGAGTCGTGTGCAGTGTGTAAACATGATGTTACTGCAGTTCTAGACTAAAAGTGAACATGCATTAATTCTTTCACACACAAAATAACTATTCCTCAAAATGAATAAAAACAAAGAAATGCAAACTCAGAATATGAAGCAAACCTACAATTATTAAATGTTAAATAACACAAATATCCTTTATGTATTTAATTCTATTTTATTAACCAGTGTCTTCAATCATACTAATAAGCCAAAAATAGCTCTAGATTAAGTAACATTTGCACTTCATTTTTGAAGAGTGCTGAACGTCCTTTTCCTACAGTTCTATTGTACAGACAAGAATTTACTTTTCCTTCAGCCTGAGGCTTATTCATTTCACTCTTTGGTATGAAAGGGCTTTGACATTTGCTAAAAATAGAACTTTTTAATATCAAAAATAAACAAGCAAGCCCTGCCCCGATAAAAAGTAACGCAAAAGTAATGTAATGCATTACTTTCCACAAAAAGTAACTAAGTAACTTAGTACATTTTTTAACGAGTAAGGCAGTATTATAATACATTACTCTTAAAAGTAACTTTCCCCAACACTGCTGTCAACAGTTTAAACCGTTGTTTTTCCATGTAGACAGATTTTTTTTTACCCTAACATAAAGTGCAGAACACAGAGCACAAATGTTCATGCTGATGACAGTATCTCATCAAGATGTAGAATTAAAATACAAGAAAGTCTCTGTACACATTTTCTTTTGTCATTCTAATAAAATTTAAATTTCAAAGTCCAAAGAGGTTTTCTCAAAACCCTTACGACAGCACATATTTTAGGACAATATATTTTGAATAAAATCTTTTACCTTTGTGTTACAGTTTAACCTTTTTTTTATAGCTGCCAAAATGACAGTAAACAATAAAAATGTTGCAAATACACAAGTAAAATACAAATTACTCAATGTTGTCCATTAAACTGCACACAAGGGAATTATGGGTGATGTTAGATAACGTGTTTACTGCAGCAGGGCAGACTGTTGTAACGTATAAAATTCCATTCACATTCAAACAAACGGAAATCTCATGAAATGTACTACTAACCCCATTTCTTCCAAATCCAGGGTTTTAAAAACAGAGAAAACAGAAAAGGAAACTTTGCTTTGTTCTTTTATTTTGTTGTTATAAAAGGTAAAAAAAAAAAAAAATGCACAAAAGAAAAAACTAAAGGAAATAAATAAACAGATATTAAGCAAAAACACAAAAATGTATACATTGGTGAATAGAAGAGTCATTGTTCAGACAGGTCACTTTTGTTTGAGATAAATATCTATCAAATATGCTGCATTTAAATCAGCAGGTACAGAAATGCAGCCACAAGTAATAATTGACATGTCATTCTGTCCTCCTTTGGACAGACTAAAGCTGCACAAATATTAAATAAATCACTATATGAATAACATATTATAGTTGTTTCACCTGACTGAATGCTATCATCTGTGACAGAAATATAATGTAAAACACATTTCAACAATATCAACATTTCAACAGCAGATCTCAAATGTAAGCAGATGTTTCTAACGTCACTCTGGACACGCTGGAGTCCAACCAATAGTTACTGAATAAAATCAACAATATGAACTGTTTGCCAACTATAAGAAAAAAAAGATGCATTACATAAAATAAATATTTTATATTCAGAAATCAAAGTCATTTTTAAAATAAAACTCAAGTCACATTGGAAAAAGAAAACACAAATCTCAACGTATTCCCTCACTGTTTAACAGATTTGCTTCAAAATGTAATTTACATACTAATTATAGTAATATTTATATCTCACTTTTAACCAAATCAAGTAAAAAAAATAAGAAAAAAAAAAAGTGAATGCAATATAACCAAGCCAGAAAAGCATTACATTTGTAATACACAACAGCAACATATGAAAGCATCTCTGAGCTTCTCTTAGCTTGCCGTTCAAATTCATGTATGGCAGTGAAAAGCACAACCTTTATCACGTATCATCACTCTAGACCGACATAAAACCAGTCTAGATCTCACCCAGGGTTCCATTAAGACAGTCTTACTGAAGTCATAAATGAGACGTCACTATCGCGACTCCGTTAGTGCTCAAGAATCTCTTATGTTGTCCGGATCACGTCTGTGATTGTACGCACGCAAAACAAATAGCCGGCTACAGAACAATCTCTTTATGATCATTCTTTGTGTCCTGAAGTCACAAAATTGTGGTTTTTAACCTTGTGCATTTATAAGTGTCTGATGTCATTCTGCCTTTTAAACACAGGAACGCTTTACTGAACTCACGTCATGGATGTTCGGGGACTGAACTTCACTTCTGATTTCTGAACACTATAATCTAGTTTACTGACGGTTTCTTATTGTCTAAGAGAGAAATTACTTTCAGCAGTTCAGGCAGCAGAAATCAGCACAAACATCATGTGATCTCACAGCTAGGAAAAAAAACAACACTTTCAACTAACACAAAATCAAAGCAAAAACGCATGAAGTTCTCTTGTCATGTAGTACACAGGAGTTGATTCAATAAATAAATAAATAGACACCAGATTTCAGAGCCACATTACAGCTGAATGCAGGTGTTTGGTGTGTATTGAGACTGAAGCGTTAGTGTTGCAGTGTGTCATACTATGACAATGTGGCTACATACAGTCAGCGACATTATTGGAGCCCTGGCCGACATCTCGTATCTGACTGATGTGAGTGGAACAGACGGCGACACCGGCACCGGCCCGACAGTGAGACACAGAGCCAACCAGCTCCCATCTGGTGCGAAAACACACACACACACACACACACACACACACACACACACACAAAGTAATTCAATCTGAATAAAATCATAACCAAACTTCTTCAGAAACTATCCACCTTTATGCCTCACCTGTTCATCCGGGGCTCGAAGGCCTCCACCGTATTCAGGTAGATGTTTCCATTGTGCCCCCCCACTGCAAAGACACGCCCCATCACTGTGGCAACACCGACTCCGCCCCTGGGTGTGGTCAACTCCGCCACATACTCCCAGCGGTTTGTCCTGGGGTCGAACCGTTCCACTGAGCTCAGTGGAGAATTATCGTCAAACCCACCTTCAGACAAACACACGACACATGATGCTCACAGGTATCAGCCTATCAGAGTCCGTCTTACTGGTAAGGTAAAATTATGAGAATGAACAAATTCTGATCTTTACCAACAACATAGAGGCATCCGTTGAGTTCACTGACACCGTTTCCAGCGCGCCGCTGCCCCATTTCTCGCACATCTGTCCATTTGTTCAGATGAGGGTCGAACCGCTCCACGCTGGACAGTGATGCAACGCCATCATTTCCTCCGACCGCGTACACGTAGCCCTGACGAACACATCAAAGCAACCCAATCAAAGCCCTGACACTCCTGAACAGAGGGAATAAAAGTCATTTGCTCTCTCAAAATAACTGAATAGAATAAAACAAAGCATGTCCACGCTTGTTTCCACTGTGTTTACACATTGTTAGTTGTAACGAAAGGATTCACCAGTGTGTAGAACACAGTTTATTCTCTGATTTCTTATTTCTACCTCAGGATGATTCATTATATCTGCTTAACTGAAGTTGAGGGAAAGTTGTTTTTTCTTCAAAAAACAATTTCTTTACGACTGAAGAAAGACAGACATAAACATCGTGGATGACAAGGGGGTGAGTGCATTATATGTGAATATTTGTTTTGGAAGTGGACATCTCCTTTAAGTAGATTCTGGCTAACTTAAACACCTCTGATCGGTCACTGAGTTTGGCACTCAACAGACACGCCTGTGATTGGCTGTAACGCCCAACACTGTTCTAAACGAAACCTTCACAGATCGCTCACACACAAATGTACGGAAGTGTTTGAAAGCACGGTCTATCAGCTGTTATAACTGCGAGTGAAAATGACTGGCTTATTGTCTTGATAAGTTTAACTTTTAACATTATTGCCATATTCAAGATATTCCCTGATTTTGTATATCATCAGCAAAGTGCGGTGATGTTGCTAATATCTGATGTACAATCACGTGTAAGAGTCTCATGATGAGGTTCCCTTGCGGTGGGCCTTTCGTACCCCAAGCGCCACAGAACCGACGCCGCCTCTGGGCGTGTTCATAGAGGCAACGGCGCTCCAGCGGTCCGACTCGATGTCGTAACGCTCCACGTCACTGAAGCAGGAGTTATCATCCAGACCACCGATAGCGTAGATGGGACCGCCGAGAGCAGCCAACGCAATCCCCCTCCTAATCCAAGATAAAACACAGGAGAATATCTCATTCTGTCTGCATATTCAGCTTTGTCACCTGTTTCAATGCGTACAGCGTGTTTATTTTCCCTACCCTAACCCTTCAATGAGAAAGACATTATAACTATAAATATGAATTAAATAAAAACCAATTACAGCTGTCAATTTGAAGAAAAGTATTAATGCAGAACATTAGGTCACTGAAACCTTGCTATATTTCATACCGTTTTGTGTTCATGGACGCTTTCATCATCCATTTGTTGGTATGTGGATCAAACATCTCCATGTTCCCGAGGTGCTCATTGCCATCGTGGCCTCCAACAGCATAAACTTTACCTGTAAATTGATGAATGTGAATTTGTATTCTTATTTACTGTACTGAAGCATTCAATTAAAAATAATTCAGTAATACTGAAATCAAAACATGTAGCTTTTATTACAGCAGAAAACAGTGATCAACAATCCTGATTGCAAATTTGGGAAGGCAGCAGGTGTGCGTTGTGTTTTTAAATGCCGCTTATAAACGACCCAAATCCACAGCGCTTGCAGAGATGGGGTTCATATTAAAAAAAAGGGAAATGGACTCTCGAGCTGAAGAGAAAAAAAGTAACTTTAAAACATTTTAAGTTAAAATGTTTTTTAATCCTTCTCTAATTCTCTGGAGATTGTCATTTTATTTGCTGTTCATATCTCTTTCTCACCTGCTACTGAAATCACTCCCACGTGTCTGCGTCTGCTGTTCATTTCAGGCCCGAAGAACCAGCTATTTTTACTGATGGAGTAACACTCGATACTACGGAACGGGTCACCGGAACCACCCCGTCCCCCAACGCAGAACAAAACACCTATTGAAGGAAAAGGGAAAAGCTCTCAGTTAAACATGGTGCTTTGAGTACAGTTGTGAGATGTTTAGATCGCAAATGACAGAAAAAAAACTTAAAGGGGTTATCGGATGCAAAGTTCACTTTTACATGTTGTTTGAACATTAATGTGTGTTGTCAGTGTATGTACAAATCTACCCTATAATGATAAAAATCCATGCAGGGTTTTTTAATTAATCTGTAAAAATAATATCCCCTTTTTCAAATCAAGCCGTTCTCAGATGCCTGTCGTTGTGGCGTCACACCAACTTAGGCTGCTCCCACGATAGTTGACTGACATGAGCGTTTTACATCAGATCAGCTGTAACAGTCCGACCTCCATTGTTTTGATGCTGGAGCAGGGATGTAAGTTAGACAAGAATATCTCCGATTGAGTGATTGAGGTGTTGTGTTGCTGGATGTAATAATGAACATAGTGGTTGTCATTTACTCCCGACACCTGAGCCGCTGAAGATGCAGTGGATAACATTTGTTTGAGAAGGGAATGCGGCTCCTGATCTACATATATCCATCTGTGTTCACGCAAATCATTCGTGATCCAGCTTCACTTACAGAAGAAGTGAGTATAAGTTTGCAATCGCCTTTCCTAATAAAGTGCTAGTTAGCAAGTTTAGCGGCTAAACGCGGCTAAAGTAAACAGGCTTGTCTTTCCACAGAGAGAAGAGAGGGGCGGGGCGAGCAGAGCTCATTTGCATTTAAAGCAGCCACGACCAGAATGAGATGATTTTTACTGAGCTGATTTTGACAAGGTAAAAAGGGTGTCGTTTTACACAACCATTGAGAATTTTTAACTAAAGTATATTATAGACTTTTCATTTAGACCCTAAAGAATCATATCAACTTGTGGAAAATGGGCATCCGATGACCCCTTTAAGTACACAGGTGTGAAAAAAGAAGCACGGAAGGCTGTATTCCTGACCTGCGGTGTGTTTTCGGGGAGTCGTACGGATAGAATACTCAAAGTCAGGAACGCTTTTGTTACTAAGGTGCAAATGATAATTCCGAGCTTCATCCAAAAGGTCTCTGCAGTTCAAATTGGCCTTGATCATCTCCTCTTTGGCAACAGTGGCTGTGAGGAAATCCACCGGCAGCAGAGGAAGACGCACCTGTGTGAGAAAAGCCCATCAGAACTGCCTTTTAATACATTTGCTAACAACAAAACCTTAAAAGGATCCAAGACCGTTTCCAAAATGCAGTGCTGGATCTGTACAGTGCCCTGTACACTAGCTGGTCACAAACTGAACCTGGACCAGGTCCAGCCATACTTAGACTTTTGTTGGACTTCATGGCCAATGGGTGTTGGGGTCTAGTGGTTGTGCACTGACACAGGCGAATTTCCTCACATAAGAGGTCACTTAAACGTGCTTGTAAAAAAGATCCCCAACAAACCTCCCATCCCGGCCCACAGCAGCTAACCTGAGACATGATCTGATCCAGCCAGACGTCGTGGTGCTTCGGATTGGCTTTCAGCCATTTGACTGCGGCGTTGTACACTTGAGTCTCAGACTGAATGTTCAGGTCACTGGAGGCCAGCAGCGTTTTCAGGTGCTGTGGTGAAACGCAGATGAAATCCTCACACTCCACCACTTCGCTGAAATGCTCGCACGCGTAACGGTCGGCCATGTCCATCAGGTCCACCCTGTTGTGACTCTCTGCAAACGTGCGAACGGCCAGACAGTTGGAGGGGTGAAAATGAGCTTTCATGTACTCGCAACAGGCACGGGCGATCAACTCCACCTGCAGGATGCAGGCCGCGTACAGCAACGGCTGAACGTTATCCACCGTTAGCGTCAGTCGCGAGGAGTATGCGAAACCCACAAGGTCCTGGATGGCGTCGGCGTCGAAATCTCGTATCTCAATTAAATCCTGTTTGGCCTCGGCCATATCTGAGAGGAACATGGCACGAAAGTATGGAACAACGCAGGCCAGAACTAGTTTGTGGCATGGTATGAGTCTGTTTCCAACCTTGAGTGCAAAACAAAAGGGAGAAAACAAGAATTAGAATCTAACAGACACATGAAAGAACAACCTACTGCGTGACTGCATTCATTCTGACGTCACCCCAGACACGGACCACGGCGGTGTCAGATACCTTCAGAGTGACGTCGCAGAGTTCTCCGTTCTCATAGAACTGTCTGAGGGAGTTGTGGAAATCCTTCCAGGCCTCTTTGGCCTCAAACACGAACGAACCGTCCGCGTCGCCCTCGCTATTAGATGGCTGCGACGAGCGTTTCTGCTGTTTCCCATGTTCCAGCACCATGTCTCACTCACACACGCCAACACCTGCACATAAAGACATGTTTTCAAGTTTATGGCCGGGTAAAATTCTAGACAAACTGGGTTTAGCACAGTTAAAGACACAGCAGACAGAGTCCTCTACTCTCCAAGAGAATAAAATTCATCACAAATGAGAAGACGATTAAATCCCATGATTGACATGCTGTTCGTTGTCACTGTTAAACAGCTCTTGTGAATGGACTCTGTGTCTGCACACACGGCCCTGCGCGCACACACACACACACACACACACACACAGATCATCTTTGTTCAAGAGTCACAGTGCAGTTATTCTTTATACTGAGAAACAGACTCTTTTAACACTGTGACTCAACTAGATCATAACAATAGCAATCATAAACATGTTCACCTGAACATCAACTGCTCACATGACATGAAAATGACCGTCAAAAACATTTCAAGCACAATAAAGATTTTATGTCGTCTTTTTATAGTTTGAAAGCTGGGAATGGATCATATATAACAAACCACTTCATCCCTTCCAAAAAGGCTACACAGAGAGATATACAGATAAATATTTGAAATAAACGAGATAATGATGTCATTACATCCCATGTTATCAGTTAATGAACCTTTTTATGTTGGTTTTATCATATTAGTAACCACTTAAAAGTTGTTTGTCAATTTTCGTGAATACGATGCATTAAAGACCTATTCTTTTTAACAGTGTTTTTCTTCTGAACGATAAATTCTGTGTAATTGTTTAAACAACCAAAACACGACAGCATGAGCTGAAACGTCAACACAACAAACGCGGCGGACTCAAGTGCAGGAAATATCAGAGATTAATCTTACTGACGGCTCGATATTAAACCAAATAAACCAAAATTAAATTACATGTGTGAATTTGATGTTTTGTCGATGTTTTACCGCATTTCCAACAGCAGCACTTCCACTATGGATGGACCGACGGCACTTCCGTGTTCTGACGCGCTATGAACTCTGGGCTTTGTAGTCCAAACTACAGAAACGCTTTGACTGTCTCACGTGTTCTCCAAGCAGGAGATTTGCTGTTTGCATTCAGGATAAGAGATCAAAACAGAGCCGTCAAATGCGTGGACCAACTAAAGGATGAACCATTTCTACAAGCCCTTACATTTACTCATTTTTCTAATTCCAAGACAAAAGAACAGTAAAAATTAACATAAGCTGCCCTGTGACAATAAACAGCCAAATGCTGACAGTATGTTACAGGACATATGTATTGCCATACAGTTAATTAATAAATATATATATTTACCATACGCTGTAGTTTTATTTCACAAAAATGATATATATCACAAATTGAACTGGTGTTATACCACTAGACCCCAGCACCAGTATATATTTAATCTTTGTCAATGAAAATATGATAAAAGATTAAAATGACAAATAATAGCAAAATACATTATGAGACTCAAATGTAATAAACAGTGCTTTCATTTTTTCAGGTACAGTGAGTCTATTTAACAGTAGCATTCAAGAAACAGAATAATCAAATGTAATCAAATGTTGAATATACACTGAAACTTAATTAAGCAGCAACTTATTTAAACAAGAGCAATGAGTAATTTTCTCTCTTTCTTTTAAGACTGATGACAGAGAGGTCGCAGTCACTTTAAGATCTAATTTACAGATCAATACTGACTAACATCCCATTTCTTTCCTAACTCTTTACAATCAAGTAGGACATAACAGACTGCATTACATGAAAACCAGCCAACCTTATTGCACTAATTAACTAATTTACCATCAAGCACTAATTTACCTAAGCTTTATCTTCTTTATTCCTGCATGTTCTTTATAGCTTTAACGTGTCAAGCACTTTGTAACGCCAAGCCAGCAGAGGGAGCCTTCACCCTAGGACTGCCTGCACGCTCCCTCTGCTGCTACTACTGCTACTACTGCTACTACCTGTTTGGCACTATTTAAAGACTGGCCATGTGCTTAAGACTTTGTGAAGTATTGCCAGTTTCTCCTGCCTTACCGAGTGTTTACTATTACTCTGTTGGATTACCTGTTGCCGTCTTGCTCTGTTTTTGGATATTTGAGTTTATGGATTACCCCTGTTGGATTGGTTGCTAAATTGGACTGACTTCATGGTATTTGACCCACTGCCTGTGTTATCACCTTGCTGCTTGGATTACGTTTATGGTTTTGGACTGTTTTTCCGGTTATTGACCCTCTGCCTGTTTCACGTGTATGTTTGCTGTTGTTTCCAATAAACTTCTGCATCTGGATTCTAACGCCGCCTCAGCGTCCACGTTACACACTTCAAGTAGTCCTGTGCTGTGCAGCTGTATTTACATACTAAAATAGCTAAATCTCTATGAATAATCAACATTTAATAGTCACACTACTCATTCCCATTTTCTACATTTTTAATGTTAAACAGGCTAATAATCTTTCCATATATCATGACTTTAACATAACTGTACAATTTTTGTAGAAAATGGATATTGATTACAGAAAGTTTACTTAGCACAATTCCATCAGAATCAGTTTGAAGGCAGTTGAAAACCCTAATGGCATCCAGGCAGGAACTTTTATATCTGTGCTGTGGTGCATCATGGGAAATGGGAGCAGCCACACTGGGAAGATGAAGGGGATTGTTTGTCGTTTTAAAATCAAAGAGCCTTACAAAGAAGAAATATGGTTACATTGTTGTGAAATAAGACTAATTTTATTGGTTAAGTTACATACTAAATGCATAAGTGACTGAAGTGTGATTAATTGGTGCATTTTAACTGCTGGTTGCTTGTATGTCTGTTAGTGGTCAATGTGGATATAAATAGCCGCTAGCTAAAGCTTGTTGGACTGAGGTGGAAACTGTAGTGTAGTGTAGTGTAGTGTTTTCAGCAGTAGCCACTAAAAAAAATGATTAGTGAATTAATATGTCATGAATAAATCGCTGTTGGAGATGGGACTCAGACCGCACCTTCAGGAAAACATCTAGAGTTTTAGCACATGTTTGTATGTATAAATTTTTTTTTTTTTATGCTTGTGGTTCTTCTGTCTTCATGGCTGGTTTATTTTTTTGACTTACTGTTGTTATTATTATTATTATTATTATTATTATTATTAGTAGTAGTATATATTTTTTGCTGTTCTTAGTTAGACTCGGTGCTGCTGCTGTCACGTGTTCTTTGTGTTTTTTTTTTCTGTTCTCCTGCTTCCTGTTTCTCTTCCTCATCTGTTACTATGGTTTTTGATTGATTACCCTGCACCTGTCATTTATTTGTATGCAGTTATTTATTTATTTAGGGCTGTATTGAATTTGTGGGGTAAGAGAGTCCTAGGGGTAAGAGAGTCCTAGGGGTTAGGGTTAGGTTTCTAAGGATCCAGAGGTCAGACCAGGTCTGACCTCGGTTAGGCTCTGGCACACATTTCCGAAGCCCGCTTCATGTCCCACAAGAGGAAGAAATCCCTCTAACAGTCCCTCCACTTGTCTCAATTCTCCCAATTGTTCTGTATATTGTCTCTACGCACCCCAGGTGCTAGGGTTAGGGTTATGGGTTTTAGGTTTCCAGGTGCTAGGGTTAGGGTTCAGATTTTTCAAATTTTAAAATTTTAGGTTTTCTCAGGGGGCTAGGGGGTTAGGTTAGGGTTCGATTTTTCCAGGTTCTAGGTCTAGGTCTAGGGTTCGATTTTCCAGGTTCTAGGTCTAGGTTAGGGTTCGATTTTTCCAGGTTCTAGGGCTAGGTCTAGGGTTCGAGTTTCCAGGTTCTAGGGCTAGGGTTCGAGTTTCCAGTTGCTAGGGCTAGGGTTCAAGGGTTACAGCTGATTAGGGTTCGAGTTTCCAGGTGCTAGGGCTAGGGTTCAACTTCTCTATACAGCTGATTAGGGTTCGAGTTTCCAGGTGCTAGGGCTAGGGTTGAGTCTCTCTATACAGCTGTTTTTTTTTTTTTTTTTTTTTTTTTTTTTTTTTTTTTTTTTTTTTTTTCTTCTCTAAGTTTCTTATGGGGGGGGGGGGGGGGGGGAGGGGGGAGTGGGGACTTAGTTATATTTGGGTGGACTTAGTGTTTTGGGTTGGGTTGGGTTGGGGGTTGGGTTGGGTGGGGGGTGGGGTGGGGTGGGTGGGGTGTGCGGGGGTGGGACTTAGTTATATTTGGGTTGGACTTAGTGTTTGGGTGGGTGGGACTTAGTGTTTTGGGTTGGGTTGGGTGGGACTTAGTTATATTTGGGTTGGACTTAGTGTTTGTTTGGGTGGGACTTAGTGTTTTGGGTTGGGTTGGGTTGGGTTGGGTGGGGTTGGACTTAGTTATATTTGGGTTGGACTTAGTGTTTGGGTGGGTGGGACTTAGTGTTTTGGGTTGGGTTGGGTGGGGTTGGACTTAGTTATATTTGGGTTGGACTTAGTGTTTAGGGTTGGGTGGGGTGGGACTTAGTTATATTTGGGTTGGACTTAGTGTTTGGGTGGGTGGGACTTAGTGTTTT
>NW_026129787.1:0-35751 GCF_022985175.1 Labeo rohita | reverse complement strand
CCTGCATGCTCCCTCTGCTGCCTCTACTGTCACTTCCTCTTTGGGACTATTTAAAGACTGACCATGTGCTCATGACTTCTCGAAGTATTGCCCATTAATAAACTCATAATCTAAACTGATGAACAACAGATTGGTGATTAAAATAATAGCAGATTTGTCTCATTTTAAATGAATACTAAAAACGGAGAAGAAAAATTTCCTTCAGCCAGAAATTTACTTTTACTATGGTAAAATAAATATTCAGCAATTTCATCAAAAAGCTTTTGAATTTTGGCGCACTTTTTTATGAGGTGTCACGTAGGATTTAAATCAAACTTTGTTTATCAATACATACATAAAAAACGTGCATATACACCTAGAAATTACTTGCATATACATGTATACTGTTGGATGTTCAAATATATATATATGAAATACACGTGCACACTAATATGAAATCCATACCAATACATCTGATGTTAGTAATAATACATATTACTTGTGAATAACTTGTATATATATAAACTTAACGCATACATGTGTGTGTTTTAACTGTATACCTATATACATATAAACTCGCTGCATGCAGACACACCTGTACATACTCGCATATACATATAAACAGTGCAGTGCATGTTTAAGATTTCAAGGAAGACAATCTGAAATGCAAAGATTCTCCACATATGAAATGACTTGCTATATGTATATACAGATTTCAGCATCGGTCTACCAATAATATATATATATATGTGTGTGTGTGTATATTTAAAATGTCCTGTGCAGTGTGTTTAAGATTTCAGAGCCTGGCTTTAGTTGTGTGTTCACACTGTCTGCCTGGTTTTTCCATTATTATTAAAATAATTTTGTTTAAAACATTCTCCATTCCTCATCTGCCTTCCTGTCTGCTACACACCTGACAAATGGAGTTGAACATAAATTTAAAGTTATTAAAATGGATAAAATTAGAAACAAAATAATTTTACAGCCATGTACCATATAGTGGAATCCTGCATGTTCCTCCATGAACTTTGTAATCCTCATTAAGCTACAAAACATATATAAATATATTGAAAGAACCCAGAAACAAACTAATATGCTGATTAACAAGCCAGATATAGTTAGATAAGAGGAAAGGTCCTTCATGGAACCTAAAGTCCTAGAAAGGACCTTTATTTTGAAGAATGAACAAATTTTATACAAGGTCGGATATGGTAAATTTTAAGAAACCATATAGAAATTTTAACAATACATTTTATCTCACCAACAGCTGCTGCTCCTGCAGTTTCTGAGTGTTGTTTCTCCAATTTTGTCGACTCTCAAATTCCAGCCAAAAGAATTGCTGAGAAGAGTGCTGTGAAGACAAATTCAAATTGTGCTCTCCCACTCTGTAAGTATATAAACTCTAAAATTTATTTTTAAGAAAAACTGCCATATGCTCCTTTTAAATTAAATAAATAAATAAATAAACAATTTTGTGTATGCTAGCAAAATGTGAGGGTGAAAATGTGAACTTTTCCCCCCTCTGGGTTACGACACAAACAGAAATCATATGAGCCTTGGATAAAGACTGTGATGGAGCAGCTTGAAGTAGAAGTGAATAAAAGCAGTTTGAAGAAGAAGAAAAAAATGCAGGTTGAAAAACAAAAGTAGGTAACAAATCAAAAAAGTACAAAATAATACTGTTACTGCTTTATACAACTGTCCTTTCTTAATAAATGTATTTTTGCATCATCTGGTATGCTATTACTGTATAATAGTATTTGATACACACACACACGCACATAAATACAAAAAATAAAAACATAAAAATATAGGCGTAATGGTTTTTATACTGTAAAACTGTATCATTACAAGGATGCTATTATATTTTTATGCCGATATATAATACATATGTATGTATATGTATGTATTACATGATCTTTCAGAAATTATTGTAATATTCTGATTTGTTGCTCAAAAAACATTTTATTATTATTATTATTATTATTATCGTTGTTGTTGTTGTTATTATTATTATTATATTATGTTGCAAACAGCTGCATACAATTTTTGCAAACAGCTGCATACAATTTTTTCAGGTTTCTTTGATGAATAGAAGGTTCAGAAGAACAGTACTTATCTGAAATAGAAATATTTTGTAACATTATCACTTTTGATCAATTTAAAGCATCCTTGCTAAACAGAAGTATTCATTTTCATAATTTTCTTAACCCCCCCCCCTCCCCCATATGTATATATTTACTTTTGATAAATGCAGCCTTGGTGAGTTAATGTTTTTTACAAAAACATTAAAAATCTTCTAAAACTTTGGATGGGTAGTGTATATGTTTGTATATGTATCAGTATATCAATTTGATATAAAATTGCATCTTTGTAATGAATTTTTGTATTAAAATATTAAAACAACATACTACATAAAACTCAGTAGAGGTGGGTGCTTGCTTATCAAATCTCAGATCTGCATTTCTAGGTCTTCATGCAAGGAAAATATTTTAAGTGTGAAGCAGATTATAATTCACTCAGACATCTCCAAAAACTCATCATCAAGCCTGCAGATCAACTTCAGATCAGAAACCATGAGAACATCTTGTGTTTGGGTATTTGAACTGGTCCTGCTGATGGTCTGGACTTCTGAGACTCAAAGTAGGTTCTCTTAAAGTCTATATATTTAAGAAGTTGCTACAGTGTAGTTAAAAAAATATTTATACATATTTGTAAATATTTTATCTCAGCAACAGCTCAAGCGTCTCCAATCTCTGAAAGGTGGTGTTTCAGTTTTACAGACTTCCATATTCTACATAACATTATAACAGCAAACAAAAACACAATGTCAAATATGAATTTTTCCCTAGGGTTTCAACATCTGTAGGTCAATTTTGTGTGAAACCAGATACTGCTTGGAAAAATGTGTTGGAAACGTAAGTTTTGTTATTAAAAATGTGACATATGTACAGTAACTAAAATAATGCTGTTTATTGTTGTGAACCATATACTTTCTAATAAATGCATTTTTGTTCTGCCTCCTCATTGACAGACATAATGTGACAGGACTGACAAACACTCTACCCATACCAGAAAATAACCCCCCACTCAGCCCAGAGACACCCACCTCACGGCCCAAGGACACCCAACACCCGGCCCAAGGACACCCACCTTCCGACCCAAGGACACCCACCTCCCGACCCAAAGATACCCACCTCCCGGCCCAAGGACACCCACCTCACGGCCCAAGGACACCCACCTCCCGACCCAAGGACACCCACCTCCCGGTCCAAAGACTCCCACCTCCCGACCCAAGGACACCATCCTCCCGATCCAAGGACACCCACCTCCCGGCCAAAGGACAGCCACCTCCCGGACAAAGGACAGCCACCAGCCACCGGCTCAAGGACAGGGACTATTTGGGGTGGATGGACTTTGGGTGATCCCAAAGAAGACCCACCACACCCAAACGTTTGGTGGTGCTGCAGGTAGACAGATAGACAGTTGATCAAATTAGAAACAGGTACCATAGTGGAACATTTGCAAGTTCCTCAATGAGCTTTGTAAGCTCAAATGGTTGTAATCTTAGAGATGCACATAAATCTAAAGTGATTAAAATGAATCAAATTAGAAACAAAAGAATTTTACAGCCCTGTACCATATAGTTGAATCCTGCATGTTCCTCTATGAACATAGCCTATATATAAAGACCTTAAAAGGACACAGAAACAAACTAATATGCTGATTAACCAGCCAGATATGGTTATGGTAGATAAGAAGAACAGAAGAATTGGCCGTCACAGAACCTAAAGTCATAAAAAGGACCTTTATTTTGAAGAATGAATAATATTGACACATATTTAGATTTAACATATATTATACAGGGTCGGATATGAGACGTGTTGCTTCAATTTTATTGACTTTAAAATTCCAGCCACAAAAACTGTGAGTGCTCTGAAGACAGGTTTACATTGCCCTGTCGCAGGCATTGTGCAAGTATTTTACTCTAAAATATATTATTTAGAAAAACTCCTTTTAAATTGTAGACATATCATAAAACCGATTCTGTGTAGTAAAATGTGAATGTAAAAAAATCTGAACTTTTTTCACATCAGGGTTATGACACAAAAAGATTTAGAATTTTGTGTGAACCCAGATGAGCCTTGGATAAAGAAAGAAATGCAGAAGCTGCCTGGGAAATAAAAATGAAATACATTGTGCCCAAAATAATACTGTCACTGCTTTACACAACTGTTCGCTGCCTTGGAATTATAAGGTTCTATCTGTGTTCTGAGTGGTTTTAAGATATTGAGATTCAAATTTTTAGCATTCCATATAGCAAAAATGATATGTGGAACAAGTCTCTTTTCTATGTGAAAATGAGACCGTAAATGTATTCTAAACGTACAATATCAAAATCCTCTCCAATTTTTAAATGGGGATTTTGGGAACAGGTCAAATACAGATAGAACCTTCTAATTCAAAAAAGTTATTTTCCACATGAAATTATAAGGTTCTATCCTGCAAAACATTAATTAAAGCAGCATATGTGGCATATATACGCATATATGCAGCATATATTTTATCATATGTGTGCATATATACTGCATATAGGTTTCATATATGCGCATATATCCTCATATAGGTTCTTTCCATGTGGGAATGCATATTACTAATCAAAAATTAAGTTTTAAAATATATTTAAAGTAGGAAATTTACAAAATATCTTCATGGAACATGATTTTTACTTAATTTCCTAATGATTTTTTACATAAAATAAAAATCAGTAATTTTGACCCATACAATGTATTTTTGGCTGTTGCTACAAATATAGTGTCTCGTGCTCTGTGGACAGAGGGAAAACAGGATTAACAAAAGGTTTCAACAGGGAGACGTAGAAGGTAGGTGAGATGCGATAGTTATCAGGTAAGTGCAATTGGTAAGTGACTTCGTTGATCTGACTTGCAATAGGGAAAGGACCTATATACCAGGGACTCAGCTTCTTACTGGGCTGTCCCAGGTGAACAACCAGACGCAGTCTCCAGGTTGGTAGATGGGATTGTCGGAATGATGCATGTCTGCGTTGTCCTTATGCCTCCTAACTGCCCTTGGAGATGGACGTGAGCTGAGTCCCATATACTCTCGCTCTCCTGGAACCAGTAATCTCCCGCTGGGACTTCTGAAAGCTCCCTGAACCAAGGGAACAGTGGTGGCTGGAAGCCGAGCACACTCTGGAAGGGAATTAGGCCGGTGGTGTCTTGCCGTAAGGAGTTCTGTGCATATTCAGCCCAGTGTAGGAACTGGCTCCAGCTGTCCTGGTGTGTGTGGCAGTAGGCCTGGAGATACCGCCCAATCTTCTGGATCTTCCATTCAGTCTGGCTATTCGTCGGAGGATGGTATCCGAGACTCCTAACAACCAAAGAATCCTCACCAGACCCTGGATATAAACTGAGGCCCCTGATCTGACAGTATATCCTCAGGGTGTCCAAAGTTTCGGAACACATGTTGAAATAAGGCCTCTGTGGCCTCGAGTGCGGTAGGGAGACCGTGTAGCAGGATTAGCTTGTATGGGCAGAAGTTCTCAATTTCCCATGTCGTAATTTTGCTCCGCCGGGGACAGTTTCTTAGAGAAGAACGCACATGGATGCAGTACAGGGGGTTCACCTCTCCACTAGGAGAGTACGGCGCCCACTCCCAGGGTCGCAGCGTCCACCTCCACCATGAAGCGGAGAGCTGAGAGTGTGAGAGCTAGGGCTGCACAGAAGGCCTGCTTGAGGTCTTGAAAGGCTTGGCGAGCTTCAGGAGTCCATGATAGGGCCTTACTCTTTTGACAGATCAGAGAAGTGAGAGGAGCTGAGAGCTGGCTGTAATGTGAGATGAACCTCCTGTAAAAGTTGGCGAACACCAGGAACCACTGCATCTCCTTGATGGTAGTAGGGAGTGGCCAGTTCAGACTGTTGGACAGGCCATAGGGCATCACCCGGTACTCATAGTGGCCGGTAGGTGTTATGAAGGCAGTCTTCCATTCAGATCAGACTGTAGGCGCTCTGGAGATCCAACTTGCTGAAGATGCGGGCGCCTCGCAACTCCTCCAGAGTGGCCGAGACCAGAGGAAGTGGGTAGGGGAAATTCACAGTCTGTTCATTGAATGCCTGGTAATCAATGCAGGGTCTCAAACCCCTGTCCTTCTTGACCACGAAGAAGAAGTTTGACGCTACGGGTGAGGTGGACGGATGGATGAACCCCTGGTGCAACACCTTCTGGATGTACTCCTCCATGGTGGCTCTCTCTGGGATCGATAAAGGATGGACTCTTCCCTTAGGTAGTTTGGCTCCAGGCAGCAGGTCTATGGCACAGTCCCATGGTCGGTGAGGTGGAAGATGGGTTGCAGTGACCTTGCTGAAGATGTCCTGGAATGCCTGGTATTCGGGAGGAATGGAGAGAGTTTGAGAGGAGTTGGGGCTTTCAACGGAGGTGGAACAGACTGACAGGTGAGTGGTAGCGATGACTGGTTTGGGTAGTTCCTTCAGACACTCCTGGTAACATCTGGAACTCCATTTACGGATCTCTCCAGACCTCCAGTTGATGATGGGATCATGTTTCGTGAGCCAGGGGTGTCCCAGGACGATATCCACATTAGCCTCCTCCAGCACCAAGAGTGAAATCCTCTCCGAATGGAGACATCCGATGTTGAGCACAACTTCTGGCCTTTTTTTATAAAAATTCTCTGGCTATTTTATAAAAAATGTTATTAATATACCCACAGCTAATATTCCCTCAAATTTTGAGTGATGAAAATGAACAATATTTTAGGGCAGAAAAAATCAAGTATTTATAGATTGTTTTCTAATTTTCATCTCCACTGTATGCTCAAAAGGAATATTAAAATGCACAGAGAATACCTTGAGTCTCGACATGGTGTCAAAACATAAATACTGATAATAAAAGACAGCACAACTATCATCAGCATAACATCTCATGTTTAATATTGTACAGTGTGATTATATTACAAGTGATTATGTTGGGTGTTGCTATCTCAGAGCTACGTTATCTGGAAAGATAAACTGTTGCTACTCTGAAACAAATAAGGTGAAGAACCTTATTATGCATCAGACAAATACGTGTCAGATTTTTTATCAACTGCAATTAGCTATATAATATCTAATGTAACTGTAAATATACAACAATGCCAATGTCTCTGGAAGAGATTTGGAGGTGATATTTACATTCTTTGTGGTTGAGAGAGCAGTCCGGTGGCAGTGACTTCTTCCACTGGTTGCGCTGGTAGCCGTACAGTGGGGGAAGAAGCAGGAATCTGTTTCGACAGCCTTGAACATGAAGCACTGTAGGATGCTGATCTCCTGGAGCACCAAAGTGTCCTAAGATCTGGAACATGCAGATGTGGCCCTGGAGTAGGTGCTGAAGGTCCTTAGCTTGGAACACACAAGCAAATGTACCTAAAAAATTTTTACTGGTGCGTTTCTCACTTTCCAAACCTTAACTAGAATACATTAGGCAATGTTACAAACACATTAAGTCCAAACATGATGGGAAAAGATTGAACTGTTATGCATGCATTCATTTGTCCATTAACAGCCAAGTTTGTGTAAGATGTTGCACTACACATTGCTGTCACCAAGAATACTTAATTCTCTGAATAAGTATAAGATGTGTGTGTTGTAGTGAGCTTCAGTTTTAAGGTTTGAAAACATAGTTATGAATGGATTTGGATGGATCTTCATGTTCTCTTTCTGTTTCACCCACTGCATCTAGAGGTCCTAAGGAAGTTTTATGGTTGGTCACAGGCCAAAACCTTAGGAATCAGTCTCAAGGTGGGTGGATGGCAGAAACTGCATTTTGACCAATAGGAAGTTTGCCCTCTAAGAGGTGTCTGGCTGTAGTCCTGGCATCTTTATCTGATGGCGTTGGACAGTTTGCTTATGTTAGTCCACCAAGATTCAATCAAATGTAGCAAACCTTTGTCCACTATTGTGGTCAGAGAGGGAACATAAAATTTGTCCCTTTGTCAGTTTGTATGATTTTCATTAAGCCAAATGCAGAGAAAAATTTGACCAATGCCTTGGTAACGACAGAGGCAGTAATTTTGCAAAGTTGGATTGCTGCAGGGAACCGGGTAGCAATACACATTATCGTTAGCAGAAACTGACTCCCTGATTTTGTTTCAGGGAGCGGGCCTACACAATCAATGATAACATGTTCAAATGGCTCTCCAATAACTGGAATGGGAGAGAGGGGAGCCAGAGGAATAACCTGGTTTGGTTTTCCTATACACTGGCAAGTATGACAAGTTCATCAAAATTCCACATTGTCCCTTTTTAATACAGGCCAGAAGAAAAGTATAAGGATTCTACTGTATGTTTTTGTGATACCCAGATGACCTGACAACACATGATCGTGCACCAGACACAGTATGTGCTGACGATAAGCAGAAGGAATGACAATCTGGTACACAACATTCCAATCAGCATCACTGTAAGTATTAGAACACCATTTGCGCATTAACAAGTCATTCTCCACAAAATAAGCAACTTTTCCAGTGCTAATCTTGTCAGGAACAACAGCAGAGATAAAGCATTTCACCAAAGACTTATCTTTCTTCTGCACAGTAAGAATCTGAGAACGAGACATGGGTAAACTCAGAGCATCATCACTATTTAACTTCAAAATCTCTGACTTTGTTGTTTGACAAGAACAACGTTTTCCTCTAGCCCTTTGAGCGGTACGGTCCCACATATGGGATTCTTATTTTTGTGACCCTGGGAGTACGGTCCCACATATGGGATTTAGAACATTTGGTGACGTCACGCAACTGCCAAATTCAAACTGCGTTTTCATGCATTGGCTGGTGCTGGGCCAGAGAGAGATGCGAGCTGTGTTTGCCATATGATCACAATTATGCAGTGTTTGCAACCACATAACATTTAATTTAGGTTTCAGACATTTAAATACACATAAGTACTAGTAAAACAATACATTTAGAGTTTGTAAAATACACACAGATGTCTATGGAAGCTGCAATAACATTCCATTCAGGTATAATTTGCAGACATGTTTGATTCATATCAGATACACATAGTGTAAGTAACAATATAATTCACTCCATTCCTTTCCCAGTTCACCAGCCACTTACTTGCATGTATTTCGGGAGAAACTGGTGAATTTACATGTGCTAAATCCGTCTGACAGAACCAACATTGCGGCGCCCATCTCACGTTATATATCACGATCCATATCATTTATAAAGGTTTTAAAACAGCAAAATACACTCACTTGCACGTATTCATGAGTCAGAATATCAGATAGTTGAAGACATGGTAAGGATATGTGTGAATTTTTTGAATAATAAAACAAATAAAAGCGGTATGTCTGTCATACAGCGCTGTAGTAGCTGCGGTGTGTCACGTGACTATCATGATGATTTGTCATCATGATTTGTCACCATGGAAACAATAAAGGGAACATTCTAAAATAACAGTCGCCCAAACAAAACTTACTCTGGGGGGTCAGAATATTTTATACTCACAAGTGAAAGGGCTAGTGGTGGAAGAACATTTTCAGCAAACACGTGCTATGAATGACCCTGACAAGTCAACAGGATTGCCCATTTTCTGTGACAGAGCACGTGTCAGAACACACACAGGGAAGGTGTCAGGGAAGCTCACAGACAACTTATCTGGACAAGAAACCAGACTAGGGTGATCACCGACCTCTAATGCAGGTGTTACATTACCACCGGCTAAATCATTGCCAACGATAACAGACACACCTTTAATGGGAAGGGAAGGACGAACACCGGTCGACACAAAGCCGGTAACTAACTAACACTGTAGGTGTATTCGATGCAACAGCACCTTCACGAACCCCATTTCAATACCTTGAGCTAAGATACTAGAACCACAAAATGACTCTTCAGACAGGGGTAAAGCACTGGCAACGACAAACGAGTAAGCCATCCCAGTATCCCTAAGCAACTGAATTTCCTGTTGATCTTCGGGTTTATTAGACAATGCAATTAACCCCTTCAACAGGAACGGCTTTGTCAGGGTTCTGTCACTTCTGTCTAGTTTATTCGTGGGTTTTGTGACAGAACCCTGACACTCCCTTCTTGTCTTGTTTTCTTGTGAGCGCACAGCTTCGAGTGTGCTCTCTTGTCTGCCTGCGTTGTTTCATATTGGAGCGTGGTGTACGGATCCCGGCACTCTTGTTCAAGTTTCGGTTTCGTGTCGGGGTTCAGACATTCACGCTCCATGTTCTGTCGTGCTGTGGGAGCGTGTGGTCTCGAGTTCGTTCGGGCCGTGCACTCCTCTGTCCACATGTGTTTTGTCTTATTTGGAATGCGGTTCGTGTCTGGCCACGTGCTTTCTTCTTGTGCTGTTTTGTTGCACGCAGATCATTTTATGGCTGCGTGCTTGCTTTTGTTTTGTCTTGTGTTGTGTGGCACAAAGCTTGTGTCTTTCACTGGTTGCGTGCTTTTCTTGTTTGTCATGTTTCATGTGAACACGCGGCTGGTGAGTGTCCTCATTAGCTGTGTGTTCATGTCCTGTGCTGCACATGGCTAGTGATTTGGTTTTGCTGGCCTTGTGCTTTTTTTTTTTTTTTTGTGTGAGCACATGGCTTTTGTTTTTGTTTCTGTGTGCCATGTGCTCTCATGTCTAACTCTGCCCATCTTGTTACCTGATTATTGATTCATTTGCCCCACCTGTGTTCTCTCATTACCCTCCTCATTTGCTCATTGAATACATCCTGTTGTGTCTTTACCCTGCCTCGCCTTGTTCTGTCCAGCCAGTCAAGTTATCTGCTGTTTTCCATACGGGGTAGTTTTTGTTTGTTTGGTTGTTTGTTTTTATAATTTGTTTAATAAAGAGCCCTTTCCCTTCCTGCATATTGAGTCCTCGCCTCATCCCTACATCCTTTGCACCAAACCTTGACAGGCTTATAGCTACACTGTCAGAAAAAAAGGTACAGTTCTGTCGCTGGGGCAGTACTCTAAGGTACAAAGTGAAAAGGTACAAATATGTACTTAAAGTACTAATATGTACCTTTAAAGTACCAATATTTACCTCTAAGGTACCAATATGCTCTTTCAAAGTACTAAAATGGACCTTTAAGGTACTCATATGTACTGTTTAGGGGTAGGTAAAGTACAAAGATGTACCTTTTCATTTTTGTACCTTAGGGTACTACCCCAGCAACAGAACTGTACCTTTTTTCTGAGTGTAGGATCAACACAATTCTCACCAGGACACCCTAGTTACATCAGAAATGGAATTCACAAACTCCACACATTTTTTTAGGTGGTGGTGGTGGCAGTAAAACCATTCCCTTACCTCCTTAGGGTGGAGAAACAGGCTTAAGACGGGGAGGATGAGACTGAGCAAACTGGACAGAAGTATTCTTCTCGGAACGTGCTGGGGCAACCGCTTTTGTGCATGAGCACACACTCATCTGCAAGCACCACTGCTTGCGACAGCGAAACTACTTTCTGTTCATTCAGGTATACAACAACATGTTCAGGCAAACAATCTTTAAGTTCTTCCAACAGAAATACACTGTAAAAAACAATTTGTTGAGTCAACTTAAAATAATTTGTAACCTGGCTGCCTTAAAATTTTAAGTTCAGTCAACTCAAAAAAAGTTTATTCAACTTGAAATGTTAAATTGTACTAAGTGACAACTTAGATATTTAAGTTGACTCAACTTAATTTGTTAAGTTTAGCAAACACAAATATCTAAGTTGTTACATTTCAAGTTGAATAAACTTATTTTAGTTGTCTGAACTTAAAATTTTAAGGCAGCCAGGTTACAAATTATTTTGACTCAACGAATTTTGTTTTTTATTTTTTACAGTGTAGTTCTCTTAAATTAAAATCTGTTACCTTACTTACATTACACCATTTATCAAAGAGAATGACTTTCTCTCACGCAAACTCAACGAATGAAATCTTTTTGTGATTTCTGAACCGCTGTCTGTATGCCTCAAGCTCATAAGCACCGAGGATGGCAGATTTAAGTGTTTCATACTGCAAGCTCTTCTCTAAGGACAGCGTTGAACAGACCTCCTTGCCAATCAATTTGCACTGGAGAAGAAGGGACCACACATCTTTCGGGCAATGTAAGGAAGATGCGCTATGCTTGAAAGCGCTAAAATATGTATCTACCTCAGTCTCCCTAAATGGAGGCACTAAAGCAATATGTTTGCTAACATCGAAGGTCGCTGAGGATGGATCTACGACTGGAGCAACAACAAGAGCCTCAGCACAGGTGGGCTGCGCAGCAGCTGTAGGAGGAAGTCTTAATGCATCTAGCTCATGCTGTCGCAACTTCACCTCTTTCTCAGCTTCGATCTCTAGCCTTTGAGTTTGGAGTCTCAGGTTCATCTCAGCCTGACGTGCCTGAGTCCTTTCCTGTGCCTCAAATTGTAAACAGGCCAGGCAGGTTTTCAATCATCCATCCTCCTTAGACCCAAAAGAGAAGAGAGAGAATGGATCAAAAGGCGGCGAGGTGGCAAGACAGCCTTGGCCTTGGACTCCGCCTCAACCTCGGCACCTTTCTCGCTCTGCCCTTCATCCGACATCCCGACACTAAGCGTCAGCACCAAGAGGCCTGGGCCCGTATTCACAGAACATTTTATCTTACCACTAAGAGTTCTCCTAAATAGCAGTAAAAGTTTTTAGCTAAGAGTTTTCTCTTAAAACCTATTAACAAAGCTGCTGAGACAAACTTTTACTAAGGAGTAGAGAGAAGTCTTAAGCTATAAGTAAGGGCGGGGTTGACCTCGTTACTATGGATGATGTCAGCATGCTCACTAGCCATGCATAAAGTCATTGGCTGATAGGGGAGGGATCTCTGTCAGACATTTATTCATAGAAATATTGTTGTAAATGTTGCCATATTCAAATAAAGTTTTAAAAAGTTAGTAAAAATGTTGCCACATTCAAATAAAGAATTTAAAATGCAGGGCAAGTGTCACTTATTAAACAAGTGTTCAAATGATTGACAGCTCAGGTTAGTGGGGAAATATATTTATTTATTATTCAGAATACAAAGAAATGCCAGCCCTAAAATGCAGTAATAATCTGCGTCCTCATGAGAAACTGTCTGTATGTAGGTGCGCTAACCAGAAACTCCCAGGGCCGTGACAAGTAGAACGCGGACGTAGTTGTGCAAGTAGTCCATTGGGGAAAGTTGCAGCAAAAAAAAAAAAAAAAAAAAAAAAAAAAAAAAAAAATAGAGTATATATATAAAATAAAAAAGTCAGACTACTTGGGTAATAGGTTTTTAGGAGAATGTGGAGTACAAATGTAACATTTATTTAAGGTAAAGGGTAATAACCTGGAGATGACATGCAAAATAAGAGTGTCATTAATATACTATTTGATGAACTTTTCACATTCTAATTTTACTTGATTATTATTATTATTATTATTCTTTTTGCAAGTTAACTTTAAATTTATTTGTGCAAGTTAACATTAAATTTTAAAGAATTGTATTCTTTTTTGTGGATTCTAGCAATAAACATATTTATGACTGACATGTTGGATGAGTGACTAATAACTAATATTTCTAAAATGGAGTGTGCTATTTTGTCCATTTAAGAGGTAAAAATAATAAAGTGTGAAAAAAAATACAAATGTAATTATGTTAATCCCTGTAACTGCTGCACTATGAACTGCTGTGTTATGTATTGTTTGTCATTGTAAATGCTAATAAAAGTGTCATAAATGATTACACAACACACTGATGTGTAATGCTTATGGTTATTTTTGTTTTTCTGGTGATAAAGTAGCTAGATGAGCTGTTTAAGTCTTAAAATTTAAATAAAATAAAACAAAACTTAAATCCAAAGAATGATCCTATGGTGGGAAACCCCTAAAGGGTTTTATATAGAAGCTTTTTCCTGGCTACAAAGAATCATTAAGTGTTCTTCTGACTGAACCCTTAAAAAGTGTTCTATATGAAACCTTTTCTTCCAAGAGTGTAAAAACACGGGTATCTTCTGAATTTTTCCTTATCTGAACTTGAACAACAATAAAAATTATTTAAATAGATGAAAATGTAGAATATAAATTAGAATACACATTCTGCACATTCAAAATACATTATTTATAATATTGTAATATAATATTGTATAATTTATTTAAATAAATTGTATATTTAACAATATATAATTTGTTGTATCACAACTATTTATCTGTTATTTTCTTTTTGGTAATGAATTATGCATAAAGTTATTACAAAGTATTTCCATTATGTAGGCCTATACAACATATTTCCATTCTAGTTTAATATTAACTTATTGTTTATATTTCTATATTGAAAAACAATGTCAATGGGCATGTACTTTTTTCCTTGCCCTAAATGCTGACTGTGGAAAGTGAATTAGCAACCTGGAATTCATAAGTTGTGATCCTTCTGTGCTTTGGACATAAAGGATGGAACAGGAATAATGCAGATATTATGTTACACAAGTTAACCGAAAAAAAATTGAGAAGACATCAACAAAAAACTGCACTGTTTGAAGATGTGTTGTAAACTGGTGACACCTGAATTTTATCTTGTCACAATCTCTGCTTGCAAAAAGCACAGACCCAGTATAGCAAATGCGATTCTCCAGGTGGGCTTTGAAGAAGAAGAGGGGGACTGCAGTACACTTCCTTATTAAACCACAGATCTGAGTTCCTATCTAGCATCACATCTAAAATCATTTGTTGCAGACTCAGATTGTCTCAGACATCTGTAACAACTCATTATCAAAGCTTTAAGATCAGCTTCAGATCAGAAAGCATTGACACATTGACGTAATTCTGAGGCTCGACGTAAGTTTTCTAAATTATTATCTAATTTATGTAAGACATAAAGTTGAACATAAAGTTTAAGTGATTAAAATTGATTAAATTACAGTTAGGTACCATAGTGGAACCTTTGCATTCTCTTCAATTAATGTTGTAATCCTCAGTAAGCAACAAAACAAACATAGAGAGCTTAAAACAACCCAGAAACAAACCAATAGGATATATCCTGATATATGCTGATTAACCAGCCAGATAGATAAGTAGAATGTGCATTCCTGGAACCTAAAGTTCTACAAAGGACCTTTATTGTGAAGGATGAATAATATCAAAATCATATTTATATTTTATACATGGTTGGATATGGTCAATTTTATGATTCTCTCCTAATACTGGAAAATATAAATAACAATATATTTTTTCTCACCAACAGCTCTTCCATTTCCTGAAACATGTTGCTGTGATTTTATCGACTTTCAAATTCCAGCCGAAACTGGAACGAACAGAACTGTCATGTTTAAAAATGTAGAGTTATGCAGAAAGAACAACAAATGAAGATAACATTAAAATCTGAATCTGAAATTAATCAGAATCTAAAATTGACATAAATATGCAAATAAAGAAACAGAATATAAAAGATATAGATTCTGATTACATAAGGCATAGGTACTCTTTGTTGCCCTTTTATAAAATATGATTTAATACATACACACACACACAAAGAAATTTCAAGGATGCCATTCTTTTTCTAAGCTGATACAGAATATAAAAAAAAAGTCTCTTCTGCTCACCAGGCCTTTTTTTATTTGATCCAAAGTACATACAAATATTAACCTTTATAGACATAGTATTTCTTGAGTAAAGAAACGCTGTACTTATTTTAAAAAACAGTTCTTTATTTACCCTTACAAAATCACTGATTACGTTCAGCTCTGCGCTGAAAATTTAAACCGACGGAATTAGTGGCTGAATTTGAAATCGCATACTAACATACTACTCATACTATTTCATATAAATATATGGCAGAAATAGCGAGAGTAGTATGCTAGTACGCTAATCTGAATTCAGCCAGGGTTTTAGCTAGGCACGTTACGTTATTAGTAGGGACTCACTGTTTAAGTGGAGAAGTTGAGAGAGCTGTGACTTCAGCAAAGTAAAACGCAACTATGGCAGAAGCCAAAAAAACGAAAATATATAATTTTCATTCAGACTGGGAAGAGGATTATTTTTTTGTTTATTCAAATTTAAAGTCCATCTGTCTTATTTGCAATGTGAGTGTGGCCTTACCGAAGAAGGGCAATTTGGAGCGCCATTTCAAAACTGTGCACAAAAGCTATGATGCAGATTTCCCAGCTAAATCAGCTCTACACACCTGAAAAGTCCAGGAATTGAAGAGGCAGTTAGCAGCACAGCAGTCCATTTTCACCAGGCCAAACACCAAGGGTACGGCTGCAACTATAGCATCTTATCGTGTCAGTCACGTTCTTGGAAAACACAAGAAGTCTTTGAAGACATGGGTGCAAAAGAAGAGCTGCTCACCATTTTGCCATTGAAAGGACACACTAGAGGTGAAGATATATTCCAAGCTTTCATGGAATTTGTCAACAAGACCCAATTGCCCCTCTTTAAACTCATCTCTATCACAACGGATGGTGCTTCAGCAATGGTGGGCCGTACTAATGGGTTCATTGCATTGTGCAAACAGAGTGAATATTTCCCAGACTTCCTTAATTACCACTGTATAATCCACCAGCAGGCATTGTGTGGTAAGATTTTAAACATGAAAGAAGTGATGGAGCAATGAAGTTTGTGTGTTCCGTTCGGGCCAGGAGTCTACAGAGAAGGTTATTCCGTGCTCATTTGGAAGAGACCGGTGCAGAACACACAGACCTGCTGCTGCACACGGATGTTAGATGGCTGAGTAGAGGTACATTTTTAGCGAGATTCTGGGAGTTGCTGCCTGACATCAAAGATTTCCTGAAACTTTCAAAACATGCAGAATACGCCCAGCTAGAGGACCACCAGTGGCTATTGGATTTAGCATTCCTGACCGATCTCACTGACCTGCTGAATGATTTTAATTTAGAGCTGCAGGGTAAAGACAAACATGTAATCAACATGATTAGTTCAGTGAACACATTTAAAAGCAAGCTACAACTGCTTTCAAGTAGGCTGCAACACTGTGACCTGCGGAACTTTCCTCACATGCAGGCAGAAATTCGGAGTCAGAGCAAAGACTTTGCGCAGCTTGACAGTGCACGTTATGAAGAGCAAGTTCAGAGCATCTTGTTAGAATTTGAGAGGCGCTTTACAGATTTTGCATCCATTGAGCCTGTTGCCAGCTATCTGTGTTTTCCATTTGGTCCAAGTATTGATGTGGATAGTATTGCCTCCAGAATTGTATTACTGTTCCACTTAGATAACTCTGCTGTTGAGAATGAGATTCTCACACTGCAAAATGACATTGAGATCAAATCCAGGGCAACACCTGGCATGACTGGACAGTTCTGGAACTTACTGCCTGAACAAAAGTATCACAACCTCAGAATATGTGCTTTCAACTTGACAGCACTTTTCGGATCAGCCTACCTGTGTGAGTGTCCTTTCTCTCACATGAAAATCATCAAGTCAAAATACAGATCTACAATGACTGATGACCACCTTGTGGCCTGAATAAGGCTTGCAACCAGCTCCTACTGCCCTGACTACAAGAAACTAGCTGCCTCCTCCCAGTGCCAGAGTTCCCACTAAGGCAGAGAAATAACTTCATTGTCACTACAATTAGACTGTTTTATTATATATGGATTAGGGCTACTTTTCTGTTTGTTTTGTGCACATTAAATATGCAAATACGCTATGAGTAGCAACTGGCTTTCTGTTTGAACTGGTAGATCTCGGCACACTGACAAATTTAAAAGTAGATCTTTGTTAAAAAAAGGTTTCTGTACTTCAATGGGAGAACACTGTGCTCAGTGTGGTAGTCCTGTATGGGATGATATTAGACTCAAAACGATTTATAGATGCACGCACAATTATCCATGTACTGGATCAATTTTGTGCATATATCTTACAATCCACAAACAAATGCCTTTCAATTTGAGTCTGTGGAATTCGGGATTAAATGACTGTGCAGCGATTTGTACAAATACAGACATGTTTGCTCATAAAAATGTTCTGTTCTGCGTTAATATATCATAAATTGCTCATGCAAAAAGGAATCAGTGCATTTGTGGATCAGGTGACACGCGTGCATTTATTGAGGTCTTGCTCGAGTCAATCTTGTTCAGTTCATTTGGATTTTGAGACTTCATTTTCGTAGTTTACAGCATTTCACGACGCCCACACACACAACTACCAATGAACAAGGCCCAGTGCAGTTCATTAACGTGTACGCGATTCGAAAAATGCGCAAATTTGCGTCACTACACTAATGTGAAAAAATGTTATAATTTGCATTAAAGTATCACAGTTTGTGCATGTGGCGATTAAAATGTTCATTTGTGGATCAGACGACATACGTGCATTAATTCAGATCTCTTCTGAGTCGATTCTATTTGATTCATTTGAATTTTGAGACTTTCGTTCCGCCCTTTTAGCCTTGCCCAATCCACACACACACACAGCTCGCGATCCACACGCAGCTGAGCCTAAGAAAATCGGCGACCACTAGACGGCGCTATAGCCCCAGTCACACGTGCGCATTCCATTGTGTCCGCTTTTATGAATGTTACATTGTTTTATTTGTTTCTTTTTGGTTTGGCTATTCTCCCCTGCCTGTTGAAATATAGTAAACATGTTTTATTGAACTTGTTCTAACAGAATGGCTTATATTAATTTGGTCAAACAAGAACTTCGTCATGGCACCTTTTTTCTGTACTTCAGTGGCACGTTGTCACTTATTCCTTCCTTGTATTATTATTATTATTATTATTATTATTATATATTATTATTAAAGTGTTATTATAGTCGCTTGTTTAAGCCATTAGTAGGCTAGTCGCACGTTTATATTAAAGTGTGATGTGATCAAGGAAAGCCCAACATATGGTGAAATTTAACCTTTTATATGAAAGCTGGGTTCAAGCTCTTTTCAAAACTGTTTTTATTTCCATTTTTTTTTTAATCTATTTCCGTAGACTGAACGTAACAATATGGCTATCTTAACTTGGCTGATATAGATATGATTTTCAGGAATGGAATTTTGAGAAAAACGGGTTTAAAGTGAGACGGGTTTCACTTTCACTTCACGGGTTTAACAAGTGCTGTCTGTCAAATCAGGAGCGCTATACTGCATCATTACACAAATAGACTAACGTTTGTTTTCCGTTTTTTATCATGGCCATAGTCTTTTGATCACCCCTTGTATGTTTAGATAGCACGAATAATGTAGCCTACCTTGAAGTTTACATTTAGAAAAATGCGCGCAGCCCAACTGTTCACTGTGCTTAAAAGTTCACTGGACTCTTCTTCTTTAGTAACTTACTTCATCCTTCATTTCTGGATGTGAAATAGTCAATTATAATAAGATTAAGTGAGCAGCTAAGTTACAGTACATAAAATTGCGTTGTTGTGCTGCGCCATCTCACGACATGAAAAATAAATAAAAACCTTACGTGTGACCTATTTTTCGAATTTCCTGAAATCGTCCCAGCGTTTTCCCAGATCGCATCACAATTGATTATATTAAACCAATTTATTGTTTATTATGTAAATCTATTATTTATTATTTAAACCAGGCCGACAAAAAAAAAGGTCTTCTTCACATGTAAAATCATCCTCTTCAAATCCATAACATACACTCTCACATTACTGTAAGTCGTATGAAATTTCTCTCCTACTGCGAAGATGGCGAATCAGCATCAACTTCATCTTTGCAGCCGACACTGACTCAGAAAACAGTTTAGCAATAAGTACATGAAATATGTTACAGCTATTTTTTCCCCAGACATTCATTGTCATTCCTTTAGTCAGCAAGCTTTATTCGTCCGCTTGAGCGCGGAATAGGCTATAAACGGCTCACTGGTTTAATATAGTATAATTAATTTAATATAAACGTGCGATTAGTAATGGCTCAAACGAGCGAATACAATAGTACTTATAATAATAATAATAGTAATAATAATAATAATAATAATAATAATAATAATAATACAAGGAAGGAATAAGTGACAACGTGCCACTTAAGTACAGAAAAAAGGTGCCATGACGAAGTTCTTGTTTGACCAAATTAATATAAGCCATTCTGTTAGAACAAGTTCAATAAAACATGTTTACTATATTTCAACAGGCAGGGGAGAATAGCCAAACCAAAAAGAAACAAATAAAACAATGTAACATTCATAAAAGCGGACACAATGGAATGCGCACGTGTGACTGGGGCTATAGCGCCGTCTAGTGGTCGCCGATTTTCTTAGGCTCAGCTGCGTGTGGATCGCGAGCTGTGTGTGTGTGGATTGGGCAAGGCTAAAAGGGCGGAACGAAAGTCTCAAAATTCAAATGAATCAAATAGAATCGACTCAGAAGAGATCTGAATTAATGCACGTGTGTCGTCTGATCCACAAATGAACATTTTAATCGCCACATGCACAAACTGTGATACTTTAATGCAAATTATAACATTTTTTCACATTAGTGTAGTGACGCAAATTTGCGCATTTTTCGAATCGCGTACACGTTAATGAATTGCACTGGGCCTTGTTCATTGGTAGTTGTGTGTGTGGGCGTCGTGAAATGCTGTAAACTGTGAAAATGAAGTCTCAAAATCCAAATGAACTGAACAAGATTGACTCGAGCAAGACCCCAATAAATGCACGCGTGTCACCTGATCCACAAATGCACTGATTCCTTTTTGCATGAGCAATTTATGATATATTAACGCAGAACAGAACATTTTTATGTGCAAACATGTCTGTATTTGTACAAATCGCTGCACAGTCATTTAATCCCGAATTCCACAGACTCAAATTGAAAGGCATTTGTTTGTGGATTGTAAGATATATGCACAAAATTGATCCAGTACATGGATAATTGTGCGCGCATCTATTAATCGTTTTGAGTCTAATATCATCCCATACATGTCAGCGCGGCGCGAGCACTTTAATACCGCGCTGTTTCGTCCCACTCTTGGGTTGTTTGGCTTCCCATACAATTGAATCATGCTTCCGACATACTCACGGCAGCGCAAAGCACCGCGCGCTCCGACAATGGTGAGAGAAAGCGAGAGAGAGCGAGCATCCTTACCAAACTTCCTTAAATAACTTCCTGTTATCCCGCAAATACACACAACAGCGCCCCCCAAAAACCAAACAGGAAAAAAAAAAATAAAATAAACAAAAACATTGACGACTGGCACAACTACTTCAGTCTGTGTGCATTGCATTTATTTAATACACGAGTTTCACAATTTGAGTTGAATTACTGAAACAAATGAACTTTTCCACGACATTCTAATTTACTGAGATGCACCTGTACATGCTCAGCTCTGTTTTAAACTCGATGCGCTTGCTTCCAAACCTGCCATGAGACCTTCTTAACACAGAAGGTGAAGATGTCTCAGTTCTGTCAGAAATGATTACAAACATGAAGTATAACAAAAATTTAAAGTTTTAAATGAATGTTGGTCAATATTCTTATTATAATTGATAGGTTGAAAACATGCACTTGACATACTGGACATGTGGTGTAATATTCTAGTCAACCAGAAGAGGGCGATAAGGTTGTGTGTGGATGTGACTATAAAAATATCCTACATTTTCATTCCTTTCATTCATGTTGCATGAAATGTGCAATAAACTGTACCATAGCACTCCTGCATGAGTTTCTTATGGGGTCACAAAACATTACAGCATCAAAAGAGATGCAAGGAGTTTCTGTTTTTTTTTTTTTTTTTTTTTTTTTAAGGAATGGAGCTTCATGATGCCTTTAAAAGATTTCTCCTTTTTTCGTTCTTTTCCATAGTCTTGAAAAACACAAAAAGACAAAAAACACTGGTAAAGGCACTGATTAAAACGAAATTGTTGGTTATAGTTATTGAAATGTAATTTATAATACTTTTCCATTACTGGTACTTCATTTAAATTTATTAAATCATTAATGCTATTTATTTTTCTTTTTATGCCACTGCTATGTATACTGGTGCTTTTGCAACAATATACACTACTGTTCACAAGTTTGGGAACAGATTTTTTTATTATTTTAAGAAATTAATACTCTTGTCAAGGACACATGAAACTGATCAAATGTTTGGAGAAATTTAGCATTAACTCACTTGCTCACCAATGGATCCTCTGCAGTAAATGGGTGCCGTCAGAATGGGAGTCAGAATTGTGAATTTATATCTCACTTCTGAAAACAAGCCACAAGTGCTCAATTCTGAAAAAGTCACAACATGCAATTGACTTTTTTCTCGCAATTCTTACTTTTTTCCTCAGAATCGAGATATCAACTCGCAATTCTGAATTTTTTTTTACAAATGCAAGCTTATATCTCACAATTATATCACATTATATCTTATATCACGCAATATCATTTTTTCTCAGAATCAGATATAAACTTGCAATTCTGATATTTTTTTCCTCACAAATGCAAGTTTATATCTCGCAATTCTGACTTTTTTTTCTCAGAATTGAGCTATAAACGTGCAGTTCTGACCTTTTTTTCACAAATGCAAGTTTACTGTCAAAAGTGAAACTTTTTTTTTTCTTTTTTTTTTTTGTGGATTCTAGCAAAAAATATATTTACAACTGACATGTTGGATGGGTGAGTAAGGGGGGAGGGTTTGAAAAAACTTGTGTGCTATTGTGTTACTTATTGTGTCAATTTAAGAGGTAAAAATAATAAAACGTGTAAAACAATACAGAAACATGGATTTATGTGAATCCCTGTAACTGCTGCACTATGAATTGCTGTGTTGTGTATTGCTTGTCATTGTAAATGCTAATAAAAGTGTCTTAAATGATCACACAACACCTTGATGTGTAATGCTTATTTCAGTTTTTCTAGTGATAAAGTAGCTAGATGAGCTGTTTAAGTCCTAACATTTAATTAAAATAAAACTAAAATTAAATCCAAAGAATGATCCTATGATGGGAACTAGTAAAGTGTTTTATATAGAACCTTTTTCCTTGCTACAAAGAAACTTAAAGCGTTCTTTTGACTGAACCCTTAAAAAGTGTTCTATATGGAACCTTTTCTTCTAAGAGTGTAAAAAGACGGGTATCTTCTGAATTTTTATTTATCTGAACATGAACAACAATAAAAATTATTTATTTAAATAGATGAAAATATAAAATAGACATTCTGCACATTCAAAATGCATTATTTGTAATGGCTGAATGTATTTGTTAGTTTATTTAAGAGGTGAAAATATAGATTAGAAATAGAATAAAAATAAATAACTAATATAGCAATGAAGTAATGGTTCTATGCTTTTAGAGAGAGAGAGAGAGAGAGAGAGAGAGAGAAAATAATTAGAATTGTATTAAATCTGTATTTATCTAAACTTATTAGCAAATAATTTATTTAAATAAAGTTTATATAAAAAAGACACAACTTACAATTCTGACTTTTTTCTCGCAAATGCAAGTTTATATCTTGCAATTCTGACTTTTTTCTCAGAACTGAGCTATTAATGTGCAGTTCTGACCTTTTTTTCCACAAATGTGAGTTTACTGTCAAAAGTGACAGTAAAGACATTTATGTATGTTACAAAAATATATATTTTAAATAATTTCTGTACTTTTGAACTTTCCATCAAAAAACCTCACAAGAAACAACTTACAGACCACAAACTTTTGAATGGTTTAACATATAAACTAAAAAAGAATCACTGCAATTAATTTTAGAAAATACATAAACCACAAAATGCAGAATATCTTGAATATTTGTTAGAGAATTTATTAAAATGTTTGTTTATATTTAATGACATGCCAGCTTCTGTGGCTATTTTCATGCTGACAAAAATCTATGGCTAAATTATAAGGTTTATTTATATTTATTTTTGCTAAAAAAAAAAAAAAATACTTTATTTGGCTTAACTCTGTTAAAAATCTCTTCAAAAGAGTTAACTGAATAAAAAAGTTCTCACAGGGTTTATAATTAAAAATGTACAATATAAAATATTAATTTAATAAAAAAAAAATCTGGAGAAATTAATTAATTTCAAATACACTAAATTAACTAAAAAAAAACAACAAACAAACAAACAAACAACAACAACCCCCCCCCCAAAAAAAAACTCTATTTCAGGTTAAATGGATAGTTCACCCAAAAATAAAAATTCTGTCAATAATTACTCTCTCTCAAGTTGTATCAAACCTGTAAGACCTTCATTAATCTTCAAAAAGGTAGTAAAGACATTGATAAAATAGTCCATGTAACATCAGTGTTCAACCGTATAATGCAAAGATGCTGAGATGCATCACCTTTATCTGACAACTTCACACAACTTTCCATGATTTTGAGAAGAATGACCCTTTATGTAATATGTAAAAAGCATTTAATGCATCTATTATAAACAGATATAGAAAAAGGAACCTCACATGGAAATGCCACATGAAATGCTAAACACTGAAAACATAGCAAAGCTCACCATATCACCAGATCAATGATAAAATAGATGTTTGATCATAAGAAACAGGATGTTTTTGTTTCGAATAGTTTTTTAACAGCGTTATCTAAACCACTATAGTGGTATTATAGACTTGTGTGGGAACTTGATTAAAAAAAAATCATTATTCATTGAGCATTTAGGCAATACAGTAATCATCTAAATATAAGTAAAATATACATTAAAAATCTATAGAAAATAATTCGAATTTTATCTAAATGATTATTTTCTAAATTTGCATCTAGACATATTTATTTTATTTATTTATTTAAATAGATTAAAATATAAAATAGACATTAGAATAGATATTCTGCACATTCAAAATACATTATTTGTAATGGCTGAATTTATTTATTTGTTTATTTAAGAGGTGAAAATATAGATTAGAAATAAAATAAAAATATATAACTAATATATCAATGAAGTTGTCACGAATCTGGTCGGTGCTCTGCGGACCGCTCACCACCAGATGTCACTCTCACCTTTCCATTTCACTTTGACTGTTACTTTGCACTTCGGACTGCATCTCCCATCCTCCACCGCACTGATTGCATCAGCCCCCGTGACCAATCAGGCTTTCTATAAAGCCCCGGTCCTTCCCAGTGCTCTTCACGGATTGTTGAATTGTTGTATTGTTGTATTCCTAGTATTCCTAGTTCCTGTTCCGAGTTCCTAGTTCCCTGTGTTTTGTTTTGTTTCCTGAGTTCCTGATCTCCCGTTTTCGACTGTTCGCCGCCTGCCTTTACGGACTATCTATCGTTATTGGATTATTCTCTACGTTTTGCCTGTGATATACCTGTCTGCTCCTGTTTTGACCCTGCCTGTACGATCATGCCTTTGTCTCGTCCATATAATAAAAGCTCGCATGTGGATCCGCTCGCCTCTTGTCTCGTTTACCTCGTAACAGAACAATCCGTCACAACAGGATCCAGCAGCTTCACCCCCGGAAAATCTTTCGATATGGACACTGACAGAATTCTTTGCAGAATCAAACAGCGATCACACACACTCAAACAGTACACCCGTGAGTTTATTTCAATTGCTAACCATTCCACTCTCCCGGACTGTATAATAATTGAGATTTTTTGTGACGGCGTGAACCAGCCCCTCCGTGCACGACTGAGACGCGAGGGCCCGCGCTCGTCACTGGAGGCTTTTTTGAACTTTGCCCTGTTGTGTGTGGGTTCGCCGTGCACCGTGGGGGTCGAGCAGAGGGAACGCGACAACGCGGTAATGGCGACCGCGCGTCCCACCCGCAGATTGGCGGTCATGCCGGAGCACGATCCCACAAACACGTTTGCCGCCTGGATCGCTCTTGAAATGGCGGCCGTGCAGGAGCGCGCTCAAGCAATGGCAGCGACAGCGGTGCCCGTTCACAAAATGGCGGCGACTGCGGTGCCCGTTCACAAGATGGCGGCAGCGCCGGCGCACGCTCACAAGATGGCGGCAGCGCCGGCGCACGCTCACAAGATGGCGGCGACGGCGGAGTCCGTTCACAAGATGGCGGCGGAAACAGAGCTCCGTCACGTCACAGCTGCCATACCAGAGCCATGTAAAGTTGCAGCTGCATTTCCTGAGTCAAGTCAAGTTTCCAAGCCAAGTCAAGTTGCAGCTGTGTTTCCTGAGTCAAGTCAAGTTTCCAAGTCAGGTCATGTTGCATCTGTGTTTCCTGAGTCGAGTCAAGTTTCCAAATCAAGTCAAGTTGCAACTGTGTTTCCTGAGTCAAGTCAAGTTTCCAAGTCAAGTCAAGTTGCAGCTGAACGTCCTGAGTTAAGTCAAGTTCCCAAGTCAAGTCAAGTTGCAGCTGTGTTTCCTGTGTCAAGTCAAGTCAGAGCTATCGCTCCTATCTCAAGTCAAGTTACAGCCATCTTTCCTGAGCCAAGTACAGTCAAGATGGCTGCCACGCCAGAGCCACTGCCCAAGATGGCTGCCACGCTAGAGCCACTGCCCAAGACGGCTGCCACGCCAGAGCCACTGCCCAAGATGGCTGCCACGCCAGAGCCACTGCACAAGATGGCTGCCACACCAGAGCCACTGCACAAGATGGCTGCCACGCCAGAGCCACTGCACAAGATGGCCGCCGTCTCCAAGCCACTCCACAAGATGGCTGCCATTCCAGAACCTGTGGTCATGATGGCCCACGTGCTGGACTCCCCCCTAATGACGGTATGGGCAGCTAAAGTGGCGCTCCTTCATGTCGCGACGGCTGTTCCCCATGAGTCAAGCCAAGTCACAGTTGTTCCCCACGAGTCAAGTCACGCTACAGCTGTCGCTCCTGAGCCAAGCCATGTTGTTCATGAGTCAAGTCCTGGTACAGCGGATCTCCATGAGTCAAGCCAGGTTATAGCAGATCCTCATGAGCCAAGTCAAGCTGCTGCTGTTATTCCAGAGCCAAGTCAAGCTTCAGCCGCTGCTCCAGAGTCAAGTCAGGCTACAGCTGAAGCCTCCAAGTCCAGCCACGCCTCCAAGTCCAGCCACGCCTCCAAGTCCAAGAACCAAGTCAAACCACAGCTGATCTTCATGAGCCAAACAAAGTTATTACTGCTGCTCCAGAGTCCAGTCACGTCCCGCCTGACGGCCCAGAGTCCATTCACGTCCCGCCTGATGGCCCAGAGTCCAGTCACATCCCGCCTAACGGCCCAGAGTCAAGTCACGTCCCGCCTAACGGCCCAGAGCCTCGCCATGTTTCGTTTGACTGCCCAGAACCACGCCATGTCTCGTCTGACATCCCAGGGTCACGGCCTGTCATGATGGCCAGCGTGCTGGACCCACCACTAGTGTCAGTGAGTGCTGCAAACATCCCAGTGGAATTAACATCTTCTAAAACCACCATTAAAGAGGTCCTACCACCCGCCGCTGCTCTTCCTTTAATGGCAGTTGCCTTTTGGTGTGTGTGGGCTGCACACTCAGCTTCTGAGGTCACGTCTGTTCCCGAGTCAGCTCCTGAGGTCACGTCTGTTCACAAGTCTGCTCCTGAGGTTACGTCTGATCACAAGCCTGCTCAAGAGCTCCCGCCTGATCACAAGCCTGCCCCAGAGCTCCCGTCTGATCACAAGCCTGCTCCAGAGCTCCCGTCTGATCACAAGCCTGCTCCAGAGCTCCCGTCTGATCACAAGCCTGCCCCAGAGCTCCCGTCTGATTACAAGCTTGCCCCAGAGCTCCCGTCTGATCACAGGCCTACTCCACAGCTCCCGTCTGATCACAAGTCTGCTCCAGAGCTCCCGTCTGGTCTCCAGTCCGCTCCAGAGGCCTCTTCCGTTGGAGAAGCTGCGCCCATGCCTCCTGAGGTGTCGGCACTCGCCGTAGAACCTCCTAGGGAGGCGGCGTTAACCTGTGCTCTCTCTGCTTCTCCCCTTATTCTCTCTGCCTCCTCTATCCCTGCTCTCCCCAGGTCCCAGTCCATGACGCGGGTTCCTGCTCAGCCCTGGAGGGCCCTGGCGCCTCCTGTTCCGCCCTGGAGGGCCTCAGCGCCTCCTGTTCTGCCTCCTGTTCCGCCCTGGAGGGCTCCTGCGCCTTCTGCTCCGCCTCCGCCTCCACCCTGGAGGGCTCCTGCGCCTCCTGCTCTGCCTCCGGTTCCGCCCTGGAGGGCCTCGGCGCCTCCTGTTCCGCCCTGGAGGGCTCCTGCGCCTTGTGCTCCGCCTCCGCCCTGGAGGGCTCCTGCGCCTTCTGCTCTGCCTCCGGCTCCGCCCTGGAGGGCTCCTGCGCCTTCTGCTCCGCCTCCGCCCTGGAGGGCTCCTGCTCCACCTCCGGCTCCGCCCTGGAGGGCTCCTGTGCCTTCTGCTCCGCCCTGGAGGGCTCCTGCGCCTCCTGCTCCGCCTCCGGCTCCGCCCTGGAGGGCTCCTGCTCCACCTCCGGCTCCGCCCTGGAGGGCTCCTGTGCCTTCTGCTCCGCCCTGGAGGGCTCCTGCGCCTCCTGCTCCGCCTCCGGCTCCGCCCTGGAGGGTACCTGCGCCTCCTGATCCGCCTCCGGCTCCGCCCCGGCTCCGCCCTGGAGGGCTCCTGCTCTGCCTCCGCCCTGGAGGGCTCCTGCTCCGCCTCCGGCCCCGCCCTGGAGGGTACCTGCTCTGTCGGTCCTGCCTCAATCACTGGGCCTCCCACATGGACCTGGCCCTCCAACCCTCGCCCTGTCTCGCTCCCACCCCACCGCTCCCCTGGACTGTTGTTTCCTTCGAGCGTCTGGAAGCCGCTCCTTGGGGGGGGGCTATGTCATGAATCTGGTCGGTGCTCTGCGGACCGCTCATCACCAGATGTCACTCTCACCTTTCCATTTCACTTTGACTGTTACTTTGCACTTCGGACTGCATCTCCCATCCTCCACCGCACTGATTGCGTCAGCCCCCGTGACCAATCAGGCTTTCTATAAAGCCCCGGTCCTTCCCAGTGCTCTTCACGGATTGTTGAATTGTTGTATTGTTGTATTGTTGTATTCCTAGTTCCTGTTCCGAGTTCCTAGTTCCCTGTGTTTTGTTTTGTTTCCTGAGTTCCTGATCTCCCGTTTTCGACTGTTCGCCACCTGCCTTTACGGACTATCTATCGTTATTGGATTATTCTCTACGTTTTGCCTGTGATATACCTGTCTGCTCCTGTTTTGACCCTGCCTGTACGATCATGCCTTTGTCTCGTCCATATAATAAAAGCTCGCATGTGGATCCGCTCGCCTCTTGTCTCGTTTACCTCGTAACAGAAGTAATGATTCTATGATTTTATATATATATATATATATATATATATATGAAGAGTTCAGATGCAAAACCAGCTAAAAGCCATCTCGGTCAAAAATGAGATAATGATACTGAGTGAATGCTCTCAACACATAATATACGTCCATTAAATACTTTTTCTTTAAACTCGCTAAAATACCAGCCTCAGTCCAATCAGAAGTGCCAGTACTTACATAGAAACCTATACATTTGAGCCTGATAAAAATGCATTTTTTAAAGAAAGACGTCAGATGGATTTAGCTGGTTTTGCATCTGAACTCTTCATATAGAAAGAGAGAGAAAAAATAATTAGAATTGTATTTAAATGATTGTTTTCTAAATCTGTATTTATCTAAACTTATTAGCAAATAAGATAAAGAAGAAGAAGTTGATGTATTTTTTTTATTATATAATATAATATTGCATAATATTTTTTATTTAAATAAAGTTTATATTTAAAAATATATTTGTTGTATCTTTTTTTTTTTTGAATTATTCATTATTAGCAACATGGCAAATAATTACATTTGAATAAATAATACTCATATACACATATTCATATTTTCATGAACTATTGATCTGTTGTATTCTTTCTGGTAATTAATTGTGCACATTATGCAGTTATTACAAAGTATTTCCATTATGTAGGCCTATACAACACCTTTCCATTCTAGTTTAATATTTTCATATTGAAAAACCATGTCAGTGGGCATGTACTTGTTTCCTTTTTCCTAAATGCTGACTGTGGAAAGTGAATTTGCAACCTGGGATTGATGAATTATGGTCCTTCTGTGCTTTGGACATAAAGGATGGTACAAGAGTAATGCAGATATTATGTTACACAAGTTTAAAAAAATGTAAAAGACATATGACTTTCTTTCTTGCAATGGGCATCAACAAAAAAACTGCACTGTCTGAAGATGTGCTGTGAACTGGTGACACCTGAATTTTATCTTGTTATGATCTCTGCTTGCAAAAAGCACAGACACCCAGTATAGTAAATGCAATTCTCCAGGTGGGCTTTGAAGAAGAGGATGGGGACTGCAGTACACTTCCTTATTAAACCACAGATCTGAGTTCCTTTCTAGCATCACGTCCGAAAGCACTGTTTGCAGACTCAGATTGTCTCAGACATCTGTAACAACTCATTATCAAAGCTTTAAGATCAGCTTCAGATCAGAAAACATGAGGGCATCTACTTTGTGTCTGGTGTTCAGGCTGGTCCTGCTGATGGTCTGGACTTCTGAGGCTCAACGTAAGTTCTCTTGAAATTCTCTTCTGACTAAATTATTATCTATATAAGATAAAAAATTGAACATAAATTTAAAGTTATTAAAATGGATCACATTTCAAAACAGACAGATACCACAGTGAAACTTTTGCATGTTCCTCAATGAACTTTGTAATCCTCAGTAAGCAATCAAACATAGAAAAATCTTGAAAGAACCCAGAAACAAACCAATATGCTGATTAACCAGCCAGATATGGTTAAATAAGTTCCTAATGGAACCTAACGTTCTAGAAAGGACCTTTATTTTGAAGAATGAGTAATATCTACAAAATATGTTATTAACATTTTATACAGGGTTGGATATGGTCAATTTTATGAAACCATACAGAAATTTTAACAATACATTTTATCTCACCAACAGCTTGTGCTCGTGGAGATCCTGAGAAGTGTGCGTGCTACCATAGTTTTTTTGGTTGTACGCCTTATGATTATGGTGAGTCCTATGAAGACTGGTACACATACATTGTCGCAGGCACTGTGTAAGTATTTTTTTATTTTTGACCAGTTGTAGCAGTAAAACACAGTGATAACAATTTGAAAACAATGCGCTGCCATTTCTTTACCGCGCAAGAATTCTTAAACGCACCAAAAACGGGAGAGCGCAACTTGTGAACCGCGCCGGTGCCGCATGGACCATTATTAGCTCTGCCTAAAGACAGCGCAGCGTGAGCTCAGAACCAGTGTTGGGAAAGTTACTTCCAAAATGTAATACATTATATATTACTAGTTACTGTCTTTTAAAAGTAATTAGTTACATTACAATATTACTGTCTCTGAACTGTAATGCGTTACACTACTTTTAAGTTACTTTTGAGTTACTTTCACATAAAATATCCACAGAAGTATGACTAGGAATTATAAAATACCAAAATATAGTTTATTGCTGCTCATTATACATCCAGTGGAGGGTAATAAAAGTGTGAAAGTGAAAGTATTGTCAAGTATGGTGACCCATACTCGAAATTGGTCCTCTGCATTTAACCCATCACGAGTGCACACACACAGCAGTGAGAAGTGAACACACACACAGACTGTGAACACACACACGGAGCAGTGGGCAGCCATTGCTCCAGCGCCCGGGGAGTAATTGGGGGTTCAGTGTCTTGCTCAAGGGCACTTCAGTCATGGTATTGAAGATGAAAAGAGCGCTGTTCATTCACAATCCCCACCTTCAAACAGCGACCTTTGGGTTACAAGCTGGACTCTCTAACCATTAGGCCATGACTGCCCCTAATGAGGTCTATATAGCATAAAATTATAAAATCATATTTAGATAGGCTACCATGTAAGTCTACATTAACGTTTAGGTTAAACACAGATAAGCACAAAATTATTACATTTATAAATAAAGCGATATAATAAAGCGATTATAATGTACAAACAATAAACACAGTACCTAGCCTACAGACAATTTTGAACGGTTTGTGGAACAAAACAAGAATGAAATACATAGGTTGTTAAACAAGCCAAAACGAATTAGGCTCATTTAAATGGAAACGGAAAGCAAACCCGTTGTTCTCACGCAGTCTACCTCTCTCATTCGGCATGAATCCAATTAAATGTGTCCATATTCACGATGTATTTCAATGTTAAACTATTATTTATTAATAAACTAGGCTTTGTATTTAACGCGCGTAAAAAACATCCCCACGAGCAAATATGTGTTTGGCCCGACCTCAGGCTGAACTGCACAGCTTGTACTACGCAGTACGCACTGTTTTAATTAATCAGTGTATATGTTCGGTTTACTGTATTTTATTCTGATAATGAACAGGCTGCAACGTTTGAAATGCTATATGTGTGTGCGTGAGGCGCGATCGAACAGCGGAAACAAACAACAAAAAATACTCAGGCATTTTTGGTCATACAGATCATTCAAAATTGCAGTGTGTTTACTTTTATTTGTCATTTGGTTTTTCTTTCCGTGAATTTTCGTAGAGACACAAACATGAACCAAACTCAGCAGCATATGTCACTCAGTCTTTTCCTTTCGTTTCGTTAATCTGTTAATTAGGCTATTTAAGTTAAATATATTTCGCGTATTCATTCATTTGATATATAGACTATGATTTGATAAAAAAAAGAGTTTTGGTATTTTTAGCTTAACTTAATTTGTGTTGCTTGTCTACGCTCGTCCTCCGCAATCTTTCTCTTCTCCGACCCCGCAGCTCTCTCTCTCTCTCTCTCTCTCTCTCTCTCTCTCTCTCTCTCTCTCTCTCTCTCTCTCTCTCTCTCTCTCTCTCTCCGTTAGCTTAGTGTTAGTGGCACCAGTCCAGTTGTTTCCAGGAGTTATACGTGCTATTTCTCCTTGTTGAGAGTTTGGTGTCGCACACAGATTACACCTGATTATGCATTCTTATTCTTATCTCTGATGAAATTAATAAAACTCTCACACATGTAGAATCCGTCCCGGCAGTCATCTAACCATCGAATTACAGCAACAGGAACCTATTTTACACGCAGGTTTTTTTTTTTTTTTCTCTGGTGCTGTTTTGCGGTGTTGGTAAATTCACTACTTAATTTTGAGTTAAAATATGTTGTTGTAACTTGCGTTACTCAGATTTGATTAGTAATGCGTTATTACTGCGTTACAGCAAAAAGTAATATACTACTGTAATATTATTACTTTTGCAATGCGTTACTCCCAACACTGCTCAGAACAAATGCGTTTACTGTTTAACTGATCTGGATCACGCGACAGCTAAACAGCGCTGTGAGATTCCGTGAAAAGTGTACATTACCAGTCAAAAATTTTGAACAGTCAGATTTTTAATGATTTAATTAATTTTTTAAGAAGTCTCTTCTGCTTACCAAGCCTGCATTTATTTGATCCAAAATACAGCAAAAGCAGTAATATTATGAAATATTTTTACTATTTAAATGAGCTGCTTTCTATCAAAATTTAACTGTTATAATCAATTTACAACATTAAGTATTTTTTTTTTTCAGGATTCTTTGATGAATAGAAAGATCCAAATTGACCAAAAGTGATGATAAAGACATTTATAATGTTACAAAATATTTCTATTTCAGATAAATGCTGTTCTTCTGAACTGTCTATTCATCAAAGAAACCTGAAAAAAAAAATTCTACTCAGCTGTTTTCAACATAATATTAATAATAATAAATGTTTAAGCAGCAAATCAGAATATTAGAATGGTTTCTGAAGGACCATGTGACTGGAGTAATGATGCTAAAAATTCAGCATTGAAATCACAGGAATAAATTACATTTTAAAATATATTCAAATAGAAATTTTTAAGTTATTTTAAGTAGCAAAAATAGCTCAACATTTTACTGTACTTTGGATCAAATAAATGCAGGCTTGGTGAACAGAAGACACTATTAATTAAAATTCTTACTGTTAAAAAAATTCTATTATAATTCTTAAAATTTTACCCTGTAAAAACAAAGTTGTTAAAATATTTACAGATTTTATATATATTTATATATGCCGAAGCATCTGATTAAATAAGGCATATAGGTACTCTTTGTTGCCCTTTCTATAAAATAGGATTTAATACATACACACATAAACACACACAAAAAAAAGTCATTACAAGGATGCCATTCTATTTTATGTATATGTATATGTACACTACTAGTCCAAAGTTTTTGAACAGTAAGATGTTTAAAGTGTTTTAAAGAAGTCTCTTCTGCTCACCAGTCCTGCATTTATTTGATCCAAAGTACAGCAGAAACCGTAAAATTTTGAAATATTTTTACTATTTAAAATAACATTTTTCTATTTGAATATATTTTAAAATGTCATTTATTCCTGTGAATTCAAAACTGAATTTTTTGCACCTCCCGTCCCCAGGAAACCCACCACACGGCCCAAGAACACCCACCACCAGGCCCAAGGAAACCCACCACCCGGCCCAAGGAAACCCACCACCCGGCCTAAGGACACCCACCTCCCGGCCCAAGGACACCCACCTCCCGGCCCAAAAACACCCACCTCCCGGCCCAAGGAAAACCATCACCAGGCCCAAGGAAAACCACCACCTGGTCCAAGAAAACCCACCACCCGGCCCAAGGACACCCACCTCCCGGCCCAAGGAAACCCACTACCCGGCCTAAGGAAACCCAGCAACAGGCCCAAGAACACCCACCTCCCGACCCAAGGAAACCTACCACCCGGCCCAAGGAAACCCACCTCCCGGCCCAAGGACACCCACCTCCCGGCCAAAGAACACCCACCTCCCAGCCTAAGGACACCCACCTCCCGGCCAAAGAACACCCACCCTCCGACCCAAAGAAACCTACCACCTGGCCCAAGGACACCCACCTCCCGGCCCAAAGACACCCACCTCCCGGCCAAAGAACATCCACCACCCGGCCCAAGGACACCCACCTCCTGGCCAAAGAACACCCACCTCCCAACCCAAAGAAACACACCTCCCGGCCCAAGGACACCCACCTCCCGGCCCAAGGACACCCACTTCCCAGCTCAAGGACAACCACCTCCCGTCCCAAGGACACCCACCTCTCGGCCCAAGGAAACTCACCACCCAGCCCACAGACATCCACCACCCGGTCCAAGGAAATCCACAACCCAGCCCAAAGAAACCCATAACCCGGCCCAAGGACTCCCGCCTCCTGGCCCAAGGAAACCCACTACCCAGCATAAGGAAACCCACCAACCGGCCCAAGAACACCCACCTCCCGACTCAAGGAAACCTACCACCCAGCCCAAGGACACCCACCTCGCAGCCCAAGGAAACCAGCCTCCCGGCCAAAGGACACCCTCCTTCCGGCCCAAGAAAACCCACCTCGCGGCCCAAGGAAACCAACCACCCAGCCCACGGACATCCACCACCCAGCCCAAGGAAACCCATCACCCGACCCAAGGAAACCCACCTCCCAAAGCCCAGTTTACCCTAGAATCTTCAAGGACGTAAATTCTGTTCTGTCTTAAAAAAAAATTCTAGATTAAAAAAATTCTTTAGAGAACCTAAAGTGCTGCAGGTAGACAGATAGACAGTGGATCAAGTTAGAAACAGGTACCATAGTGGAACATTTGCAAGTTCCTCAATAAACTTTGTAATCTCAAATGGTTGTAATCTCAAAGCTGCACATAAATGTAAAGTGACTAAAATGGATCAAATTAGAAACAAAAGAATTTTACAGCCCTGTACCATATAGTTGAATCCTGCATGTTCCTCCATGAACTTTATAATCCTCAGTAAGCAACAAAACATAGCCTAAATATAAAGATCTTAAAAGAACAAAGAATTGAACCAATATGCTGATTAACCAGCCAGATATGGTTAGATAAGATGAATAGAAGAATGGTCCATCACAGAACTTAAAGTTCTAGAAAAGACCTTTATTTTGAAGAATGAATAATATTGACACATATTTATATATGATATGGTCAATT